>NC_139626.1:75315590-75508090 GCF_964638095.1 Poromitra crassiceps
AATCGTGATTCCGCCCACCACTAGCATACTTTTTCACCCCGATTCCAACGCCGCCATCCGTGAGTCTCTACGAGTTACGGTTGCGGAGATACGTTGCTGTAGCGCCCCCCATAGGCAAACAATAGCGCCCCCTACACGCCAAATGACACTATCTCTTCTGAAATCAACTCAGAAGTGTCAAGTGTCATACAAGAAGGAAGGCTGGCCATAATGAGAATGAATCTGCACTTCCTGCCGCCCTTCAAAATAAAACCATTTAGAAGGGACAGGCACTGAATGCTGCTATAGCGCCCCCTAAAGGCGAAATGACAAAATACTTCTGATATAGGCTCAGAGTACATCCCTCCACACCTGTACCAAGTTTGGTTAGCATCGGACGATTTTTGTGAAATAGGCCCCACCCACAGAAAGTTGGAAGTGGATTATATCGCAACAGTGCGTTTTTTTTTGTTTCACTTCCCAAATCAGTGTTGTGCAGGACACTCCCAACATGATGTGTGCGTTGGTTTGGTGAAGATTGGACAAAATTTCAAGGAGAAATGGCAAAAAAACTGTTTTGGACAAAATGCAAAATGGCCGAAAATCTAGTCAGACGGAAATGGGCGTGGCCTAGTTGAGTAGATGCGGGAGGAACCAAGGAATCCAGGGAAAAAAGAATTTTGATGATAGACCCTACGGTTCAAAAGTTATGGACCAAAAGGTAAGGAGGGCTGTTATAGCGCCACCATATGGTCAATTGGTGCAATTTTTTCGGGGATAGTAAAAGACCCCTCAGTGCACCTCCCTACCAAGTTTCGTAGCTCTAGCTGTTATGGTTTCTGAATTACACCTAATTTACTGCAAGATTTTGCAAGATTTTTCCAAACCCCATGCAAGTCAATGGGGAAAAAAATGGCGCTTAATGGCGAATTGCGGCCAAACCGCTTTCACAAACCCTTAACAAAGTCATAGCACACCTGTCCTCAATAAGCCGGTCATTTTGAGGTCTGGCATGTCTATGTGGCGCAAAAATTGGGGGAGTTATTAGTCGTAGAACTTTTTGGCAGATAGAATAATAATAAGTATGTGGGATTTCAAGATTGTGCCTTGCTTGTCAGCAAGCACAATAATTATTGCTTTTATCTCGGAAACGGAAGGTGCAATCGTGATTCCGCCCACCACTAGCATACTTTTTCACCCCGATTCCAACGCCGCCATCCGTGAGTCTCTACGAGTTACGGTTGCGGAGATACGTTGCTGTAGCGCCCCCCATAGGCAAACAATAGCGCCCCCTACACGCCAAATGACACTATCTCTTCTGAAATCAACTCAGAAGTGTCAAGTGTCATACAAGAAGGAAGGCTGGCCATAATGAGAATGAATCTGCACTTCCTGCCGCCCTTCAAAATAAAACCATTTAGAAGGGACAGGCACTGAATGCTGCTATAGCGCCCCCTAAAGGCGAAATGACAAAATACTTCTGATATAGGCTCAGAGTACATCCCTCCACACCTGTACCAAGTTTGGTTAGCATCGGACGATTTTTGTGAAATAGGCCCCACCCACAGAAAGTTGGAAGTGGATTATATCGCAACAGTGCGTTTTTTTTTTGTTTCACTTCCAAATCAGTGTTGTGCAGGACACTCCCAACATGATGTGTGCGTTGGTTTGGTGAAGATTGGACAAAATTTCAAGGAGAAATGGCAAAAAAACTGTTTTGGACAAAATGCAAAATGGCCGAAAATCTAGTCAGACGGAAATGGGCGTGGCCTAGTTGAGTAGATGCGGGAGGAACCAAGGAATCCAGGGAAAAAAGAATTTTGATGATAGACCCTACGGTTCAAAAGTTATGGACCAAAAGGTAAGGAGGGCTGTTATAGCGCCACCATATGGTCAATTGGTGCAATTTTTTCGGGGATAGTAAAAGACCCCTCAGTGCACCTCCCTACCAAGTTTCGTAGCTCTAGCTGTTATGGTTTCTGAATTACACCTAATTTACTGCAAGATTTTGCAAGATTTTTCCAAACCCCATGCAAGTCAATGGGGAAAAAAATGGCGCTTAATGGCGAATTGCGGCCAAACCGCTTTCACAAACCCTTAACAAAGTCATAGCACACCTGTCCTCAATAAGCCGGTCATTTTGAGGTCTGGCATGTCTATGTGGCGCAAAAATTGGGGGAGTTATTAGTCGTAGAACTTTTTGGCAGATAGAATAATAATAAGTATGTGGGATTTCAAGATTGTGCCTTGCTTGTCAGCAAGCACAATAATTATTGCTTTTATCTCGGAAACGGAAGGTGCAATCGTGATTCCGCCCACCACTAGCATACTTTTTCACCCCGATTCCAACGCCGCCATCCGTGAGTCTCTACGAGTTACGGTTGCGGAGATACGTTGCTGTAGCGCCCCCCATAGGCAAACAATAGCGCCCCCTACACGCCAAATGACACTATCTCTTCTGAAATCAACTCAGAAGTGTCAAGTGTCATACAAGAAGGAAGGCTGGCCATAATGAGAATGAATCTGCACTTCCTGCCGCCCTTCAAAATAAAACCATTTAGAAGGGACAGGCACTGAATGCTGCTATAGCGCCCCCTAAAGGCGAAATGACAAAATACTTCTGATATAGGCTCAGAGTACATCCCTCCACACCTGTACCAAGTTTGGTTAGCATCGGACGATTTTTGTGAAATAGGCCCCACCCACAGAAAGTTGGAAGTGGATTATATCGCAACAGTGCGTTTTTTTTTGTTTCACTTCCAAATCAGTGTTGTGCAGGACACTCCCAACATGATGTGTGCGTTGGTTTGGTGAAGATTGGACAAAATTTCAAGGAGAAATGGCAAAAAAACTGTTTTGGACAAAATGCAAAATGGCCGAAAATCTAGTCAGACGGAAATGGGCGTGGCCTAGTTGAGTAGATGCGGGAGGAACCAAGGAATCCAGGGAAAAAAGAATTTTGATGATAGACCCTACGGTTCAAAAGTTATGGACCAAAAGGTAAGGAGGGCTGTTATAGCGCCACCATATGGTCAATTGGTGCAATTTTTTCGGGGATAGTAAAAGACCCCTCAGTGCACCTCCCTACCAAGTTTCGTAGCTCTAGCTGTTATGGTTTCTGAATTACACCTAATTTACTGCAAGATTTTGCAAGATTTTTCCAAACCCCATGCAAGTCAATGGGGAAAAAAATGGCGCTTAATGGCGAATTGCGGCCAAACCGCTTTCACAAACCCTTAACAAAGTCATAGCACACCTGTCCTCAATAAGCCGGTCATTTTGAGGTCTGGCATGTCTATGTGGCGCAAAAATTGGGGGAGTTATTAGTCGTAGAACTTTTTGGCAGATAGAATAATAATAAGTATGTGGGATTTCAAGATTGTGCCTTGCTTGTCAGCAAGCACAATAATTATTGCTTTTATCTCGGAAACGGAAGGTGCAATCGTGATTCCGCCCACCACTAGCATACTTTTTCACCCCGATTCCAACGCCGCCATCCGTGAGTCTCTACGAGTTACGGTTGCGGAGATACGTTGCTGTAGCGCCCCCCATAGGCAAACAATAGCGCCCCCTACACGCCAAATGACACTATCTCTTCTGAAATCAACTCAGAAGTGTCAAGTGTCATACAAGAAGGAAGGCTGGCCATAATGAGAATGAATCTGCACTTCCTGCCGCCCTTCAAAATAAAACCATTTAGAAGGGACAGGCACTGAATGCTGCTATAGCGCCCCCTAAAGGCGAAATGACAAAATACTTCTGATATAGGCTCAGAGTACATCCCTCCACACCTGTACCAAGTTTGGTTAGCATCGGACGATTTTTGTGAAATAGGCCCCACCCACAGAAAGTTGGAAGTGGATTATATCGCAACAGTGCGTTTTTTTTTGTTTCACTTCCAAATCAGTGTTGTGCAGGACACTCCCAACATGATGTGTGCGTTGGTTTGGTGAAGATTGGACAAAATTTCAAGGAGAAATGGCAAAAAAACTGTTTTGGACAAAATGCAAAATGGCCGAAAATCTAGTCAGACGGAAATGGGCGTGGCCTAGTTGAGTAGATGCGGGAGGAACCAAGGAATCCAGGGAAAAAAGAATTTTGATGATAGACCCTACGGTTCAAAAGTTATGGACCAAAAGGTAAGGAGGGCTGTTATAGCGCCACCATATGGTCAATTGGTGCAATTTTTTCGGGGATAGTAAAAGACCCCTCAGTGCACCTCCCTACCAAGTTTCGTAGCTCTAGCTGTTATGGTTTCTGAATTACACCTAATTTACTGCAAGATTTTGCAAGATTTTTCCAAACCCCATGCAAGTCAATGGGGAAAAAAATGGCGCTTAATGGCGAATTGCGGCCAAACCGCTTTCACAAACCCTTAACAAAGTCATAGCACACCTGTCCTCAATAAGCCGGTCATTTTGAGGTCTGGCATGTCTATGTGGCGCAAAAATTGGGGGAGTTATTAGTCGTAGAACTTTTTGGCAGATAGAATAATAATAAGTATGTGGGATTTCAAGATTGTGCCTTGCTTGTCAGCAAGCACAATAATTATTGCTTTTATCTCGGAAACGGAAGGTGCAATCGTGATTCCGCCCACCACTAGCATACTTTTTCACCCCGATTCCAACGCCGCCATCCGTGAGTCTCTACGAGTTACGGTTGCGGAGATACGTTGCTGTAGCGCCCCCCATAGGCAAACAATAGCGCCCCCTACACGCCAAATGACACTATCTCTTCTGAAATCAACTCAGAAGTGTCAAGTGTCATACAAGAAGGAAGGCTGGCCATAATGAGAATGAATCTGCACTTCCTGCCGCCCTTCAAAATAAAACCATTTAGAAGGGACAGGCACTGAATGCTGCTATAGCGCCCCCTAAAGGCGAAATGACAAAATACTTCTGATATAGGCTCAGAGTACATCCCTCCACACCTGTACCAAGTTTGGTTAGCATCGGACGATTTTTGTGAAATAGGCCCCACCCACAGAAAGTTGGAAGTGGATTATATCGCAACAGTGCGTTTTTTTTTGTTTCACTTCCAAATCAGTGTTGTGCAGGACACTCCCAACATGATGTGTGCGTTGGTTTGGTGAAGATTGGACAAAATTTCAAGGAGAAATGGCAAAAAAACTGTTTTGGACAAAATGCAAAATGGCCGAAAATCTAGTCAGACGGAAATGGGCGTGGCCTAGTTGAGTAGATGCGGGAGGAACCAAGGAATCCAGGGAAAAAAGAATTTTGATGATAGACCCTACGGTTCAAAAGTTATGGACCAAAAGGTAAGGAGGGCTGTTATAGCGCCACCATATGGTCAATTGGTGCAATTTTTTCGGGGATAGTAAAAGACCCCTCAGTGCACCTCCCTACCAAGTTTCGTAGCTCTAGCTGTTATGGTTTCTGAATTACACCTAATTTACTGCAAGATTTTGCAAGATTTTTCCAAACCCCATGCAAGTCAATGGGGAAAAAAATGGCGCTTAATGGCGAATTGCGGCCAAACCGCTTTCACAAACCCTTAACAAAGTCATAGCACACCTGTCCTCAATAAGCCGGTCATTTTGAGGTCTGGCATGTCTATGTGGCGCAAAAATTGGGGGAGTTATTAGTCGTAGAACTTTTTGGCAGATAGAATAATAATAAGTATGTGGGATTTCAAGATTGTGCCTTGCTTGTCAGCAAGCACAATAATTATTGCTTTTATCTCGGAAACGGAAGGTGCAATCGTGATTCCGCCCACCACTAGCATACTTTTTCACCCCGATTCCAACGCCGCCATCCGTGAGTCTCTACGAGTTACGGTTGCGGAGATACGTTGCTGTAGCGCCCCCCATAGGCAAACAATAGCGCCCCCTACACGCCAAATGACACTATCTCTTCTGAAATCAACTCAGAAGTGTCAAGTGTCATACAAGAAGGAAGGCTGGCCATAATGAGAATGAATCTGCACTTCCTGCCGCCCTTCAAAATAAAACCATTTAGAAGGGACAGGCACTGAATGCTGCTATAGCGCCCCCTAAAGGCGAAATGACAAAATACTTCTGATATAGGCTCAGAGTACATCCCTCCACACCTGTACCAAGTTTGGTTAGCATCGGACGATTTTTGTGAAATAGGCCCCACCCACAGAAAGTTGGAAGTGGATTATATCGCAACAGTGCGTTTTTTTTTGTTTCACTTCCAAATCAGTGTTGTGCAGGACACTCCCAACATGATGTGTGCGTTGGTTTGGTGAAGATTGGACAAAATTTCAAGGAGAAATGGCAAAAAAACTGTTTTGGACAAAATGCAAAATGGCCGAAAATCTAGTCAGACGGAAATGGGCGTGGCCTAGTTGAGTAGATGCGGGAGGAACCAAGGAATCCAGGGAAAAAAGAATTTTGATGATAGACCCTACGGTTCAAAAGTTATGGACCAAAAGGTAAGGAGGGCTGTTATAGCGCCACCATATGGTCAATTGGTGCAATTTTTTCGGGGATAGTAAAAGACCCCTCAGTGCACCTCCCTACCAAGTTTCGTAGCTCTAGCTGTTATGGTTTCTGAATTACACCTAATTTACTGCAAGATTTTGCAAGATTTTTCCAAACCCCATGCAAGTCAATGGGGAAAAAAATGGCGCTTAATGGCGAATTGCGGCCAAACCGCTTTCACAAACCCTTAACAAAGTCATAGCACACCTGTCCTCAATAAGCCGGTCATTTTGAGGTCTGGCATGTCTATGTGGCGCAAAAATTGGGGGAGTTATTAGTCGTAGAACTTTTTGGCAGATAGAATAATAATAAGTATGTGGGATTTCAAGATTGTGCCTTGCTTGTCAGCAAGCACAATAATTATTGCTTTTATCTCGGAAACGGAAGGTGCAATCGTGATTCCGCCCACCACTAGCATACTTTTTCACCCCGATTCCAACGCCGCCATCCGTGAGTCTCTACGAGTTACGGTTGCGGAGATACGTTGCTGTAGCGCCCCCCATAGGCAAACAATAGCGCCCCCTACACGCCAAATGACACTATCTCTTCTGAAATCAACTCAGAAGTGTCAAGTGTCATACAAGAAGGAAGGCTGGCCATAATGAGAATGAATCTGCACTTCCTGCCGCCCTTCAAAATAAAACCATTTAGAAGGGACAGGCACTGAATGCTGCTATAGCGCCCCCTAAAGGCGAAATGACAAAATACTTCTGATATAGGCTCAGAGTACATCCCTCCACACCTGTACCAAGTTTGGTTAGCATCGGACGATTTTTGTGAAATAGGCCCCACCCACAGAAAGTTGGAAGTGGATTATATCGCAACAGTGCGTTTTTTTTTGTTTCACTTCCAAATCAGTGTTGTGCAGGACACTCCCAACATGATGTGTGCGTTGGTTTGGTGAAGATTGGACAAAATTTCAAGGAGAAATGGCAAAAAAACTGTTTTGGACAAAATGCAAAATGGCCGAAAATCTAGTCAGACGGAAATGGGCGTGGCCTAGTTGAGTAGATGCGGGAGGAACCAAGGAATCCAGGGAAAAAAGAATTTTGATGATAGACCCTACGGTTCAAAAGTTATGGACCAAAAGGTAAGGAGGGCTGTTATAGCGCCACCATATGGTCAATTGGTGCAATTTTTTCGGGGATAGTAAAAGACCCCTCAGTGCACCTCCCTACCAAGTTTCGTAGCTCTAGCTGTTATGGTTTCTGAATTACACCTAATTTACTGCAAGATTTTGCAAGATTTTTCCAAACCCCATGCAAGTCAATGGGGAAAAAAATGGCGCTTAATGGCGAATTGCGGCCAAACCGCTTTCACAAACCCTTAACAAAGTCATAGCACACCTGTCCTCAATAAGCCGGTCATTTTGAGGTCTGGCATGTCTATGTGGCGCAAAAATTGGGGGAGTTATTAGTCGTAGAACTTTTTGGCAGATAGAATAATAATAAGTATGTGGGATTTCAAGATTGTGCCTTGCTTGTCAGCAAGCACAATAATTATTGCTTTTATCTCGGAAACGGAAGGTGCAATCGTGATTCCGCCCACCACTAGCATACTTTTTCACCCCGATTCCAACGCCGCCATCCGTGAGTCTCTACGAGTTACGGTTGCGGAGATACGTTGCTGTAGCGCCCCCCATAGGCAAACAATAGCGCCCCCTACACGCCAAATGACACTATCTCTTCTGAAATCAACTCAGAAGTGTCAAGTGTCATACAAGAAGGAAGGCTGGCCATAATGAGAATGAATCTGCACTTCCTGCCGCCCTTCAAAATAAAACCATTTAGAAGGGACAGGCACTGAATGCTGCTATAGCGCCCCCTAAAGGCGAAATGACAAAATACTTCTGATATAGGCTCAGAGTACATCCCTCCACACCTGTACCAAGTTTGGTTAGCATCGGACGATTTTTGTGAAATAGGCCCCACCCACAGAAAGTTGGAAGTGGATTATATCGCAACAGTGCGTTTTTTTTTGTTTCACTTCCAAATCAGTGTTGTGCAGGACACTCCCAACATGATGTGTGCGTTGGTTTGGTGAAGATTGGACAAAATTTCAAGGAGAAATGGCAAAAAAACTGTTTTGGACAAAATGCAAAATGGCCGAAAATCTAGTCAGACGGAAATGGGCGTGGCCTAGTTGAGTAGATGCGGGAGGAACCAAGGAATCCAGGGAAAAAAGAATTTTGATGATAGACCCTACGGTTCAAAAGTTATGGACCAAAAGGTAAGGAGGGCTGTTATAGCGCCACCATATGGTCAATTGGTGCAATTTTTTCGGGGATAGTAAAAGACCCCTCAGTGCACCTCCCTACCAAGTTTCGTAGCTCTAGCTGTTATGGTTTCTGAATTACACCTAATTTACTGCAAGATTTTGCAAGATTTTTCCAAACCCCATGCAAGTCAATGGGGAAAAAAATGGCGCTTAATGGCGAATTGCGGCCAAACCGCTTTCACAAACCCTTAACAAAGTCATAGCACACCTGTCCTCAATAAGCCGGTCATTTTGAGGTCTGGCATGTCTATGTGGCGCAAAAATTGGGGGAGTTATTAGTCGTAGAACTTTTTGGCAGATAGAATAATAATAAGTATGTGGGATTTCAAGATTGTGCCTTGCTTGTCAGCAAGCACAATAATTATTGCTTTTATCTCGGAAACGGAAGGTGCAATCGTGATTCCGCCCACCACTAGCATACTTTTTCACCCCGATTCCAACGCCGCCATCCGTGAGTCTCTACGAGTTACGGTTGCGGAGATACGTTGCTGTAGCGCCCCCCATAGGCAAACAATAGCGCCCCCTACACGCCAAATGACACTATCTCTTCTGAAATCAACTCAGAAGTGTCAAGTGTCATACAAGAAGGAAGGCTGGCCATAATGAGAATGAATCTGCACTTCCTGCCGCCCTTCAAAATAAAACCATTTAGAAGGGACAGGCACTGAATGCTGCTATAGCGCCCCCTAAAGGCGAAATGACAAAATACTTCTGATATAGGCTCAGAGTACATCCCTCCACACCTGTACCAAGTTTGGTTAGCATCGGACGATTTTTGTGAAATAGGCCCCACCCACAGAAAGTTGGAAGTGGATTATATCGCAACAGTGCGTTTTTTTTTGTTTCACTTCCAAATCAGTGTTGTGCAGGACACTCCCAACATGATGTGTGCGTTGGTTTGGTGAAGATTGGACAAAATTTCAAGGAGAAATGGCAAAAAAACTGTTTTGGACAAAATGCAAAATGGCCGAAAATCTAGTCAGACGGAAATGGGCGTGGCCTAGTTGAGTAGATGCGGGAGGAACCAAGGAATCCAGGGAAAAAAGAATTTTGATGATAGACCCTACGGTTCAAAAGTTATGGACCAAAAGGTAAGGAGGGCTGTTATAGCGCCACCATATGGTCAATTGGTGCAATTTTTTCGGGGATAGTAAAAGACCCCTCAGTGCACCTCCCTACCAAGTTTCGTAGCTCTAGCTGTTATGGTTTCTGAATTACACCTAATTTACTGCAAGATTTTGCAAGATTTTTCCAAACCCCATGCAAGTCAATGGGGAAAAAAATGGCGCTTAATGGCGAATTGCGGCCAAACCGCTTTCACAAACCCTTAACAAAGTCATAGCACACCTGTCCTCAATAAGCCGGTCATTTTGAGGTCTGGCATGTCTATGTGGCGCAAAAATTGGGGGAGTTATTAGTCGTAGAACTTTTTGGCAGATAGAATAATAATAAGTATGTGGGATTTCAAGATTGTGCCTTGCTTGTCAGCAAGCACAATAATTATTGCTTTTATCTCGGAAACGGAAGGTGCAATCGTGATTCCGCCCACCACTAGCATACTTTTTCACCCCGATTCCAACGCCGCCATCCGTGAGTCTCTACGAGTTACGGTTGCGGAGATACGTTGCTGTAGCGCCCCCCATAGGCAAACAATAGCGCCCCCTACACGCCAAATGACACTATCTCTTCTGAAATCAACTCAGAAGTGTCAAGTGTCATACAAGAAGGAAGGCTGGCCATAATGAGAATGAATCTGCACTTCCTGCCGCCCTTCAAAATAAAACCATTTAGAAGGGACAGGCACTGAATGCTGCTATAGCGCCCCCTAAAGGCGAAATGACAAAATACTTCTGATATAGGCTCAGAGTACATCCCTCCACACCTGTACCAAGTTTGGTTAGCATCGGACGATTTTTGTGAAATAGGCCCCACCCACAGAAAGTTGGAAGTGGATTATATCGCAACAGTGCGTTTTTTTTTGTTTCACTTCCAAATCAGTGTTGTGCAGGACACTCCCAACATGATGTGTGCGTTGGTTTGGTGAAGATTGGACAAAATTTCAAGGAGAAATGGCAAAAAAACTGTTTTGGACAAAATGCAAAATGGCCGAAAATCTAGTCAGACGGAAATGGGCGTGGCCTAGTTGAGTAGATGCGGGAGGAACCAAGGAATCCAGGGAAAAAAGAATTTTGATGATAGACCCTACGGTTCAAAAGTTATGGACCAAAAGGTAAGGAGGGCTGTTATAGCGCCACCATATGGTCAATTGGTGCAATTTTTTCGGGGATAGTAAAAGACCCCTCAGTGCACCTCCCTACCAAGTTTCGTAGCTCTAGCTGTTATGGTTTCTGAATTACACCTAATTTACTGCAAGATTTTGCAAGATTTTTCCAAACCCCATGCAAGTCAATGGGGAAAAAAATGGCGCTTAATGGCGAATTGCGGCCAAACCGCTTTCACAAACCCTTAACAAAGTCATAGCACACCTGTCCTCAATAAGCCGGTCATTTTGAGGTCTGGCATGTCTATGTGGCGCAAAAATTGGGGGAGTTATTAGTCGTAGAACTTTTTGGCAGATAGAATAATAATAAGTATGTGGGATTTCAAGATTGTGCCTTGCTTGTCAGCAAGCACAATAATTATTGCTTTTATCTCGGAAACGGAAGGTGCAATCGTGATTCCGCCCACCACTAGCATACTTTTTCACCCCGATTCCAACGCCGCCATCCGTGAGTCTCTACGAGTTACGGTTGCGGAGATACGTTGCTGTAGCGCCCCCCATAGGCAAACAATAGCGCCCCCTACACGCCAAATGACACTATCTCTTCTGAAATCAACTCAGAAGTGTCAAGTGTCATACAAGAAGGAAGGCTGGCCATAATGAGAATGAATCTGCACTTCCTGCCGCCCTTCAAAATAAAACCATTTAGAAGGGACAGGCACTGAATGCTGCTATAGCGCCCCCTAAAGGCGAAATGACAAAATACTTCTGATATAGGCTCAGAGTACATCCCTCCACACCTGTACCAAGTTTGGTTAGCATCGGACGATTTTTGTGAAATAGGCCCCACCCACAGAAAGTTGGAAGTGGATTATATCGCAACAGTGCGTTTTTTTTTGTTTCACTTCCAAATCAGTGTTGTGCAGGACACTCCCAACATGATGTGTGCGTTGGTTTGGTGAAGATTGGACAAAATTTCAAGGAGAAATGGCAAAAAAACTGTTTTGGACAAAATGCAAAATGGCCGAAAATCTAGTCAGACGGAAATGGGCGTGGCCTAGTTGAGTAGATGCGGGAGGAACCAAGGAATCCAGGGAAAAAAGAATTTTGATGATAGACCCTACGGTTCAAAAGTTATGGACCAAAAGGTAAGGAGGGCTGTTATAGCGCCACCATATGGTCAATTGGTGCAATTTTTTCGGGGATAGTAAAAGACCCCTCAGTGCACCTCCCTACCAAGTTTCGTAGCTCTAGCTGTTATGGTTTCTGAATTACACCTAATTTACTGCAAGATTTTGCAAGATTTTTCCAAACCCCATGCAAGTCAATGGGGAAAAAAATGGCGCTTAATGGCGAATTGCGGCCAAACCGCTTTCACAAACCCTTAACAAAGTCATAGCACACCTGTCCTCAATAAGCCGGTCATTTTGAGGTCTGGCATGTCTATGTGGCGCAAAAATTGGGGGAGTTATTAGTCGTAGAACTTTTTGGCAGATAGAATAATAATAAGTATGTGGGATTTCAAGATTGTGCCTTGCTTGTCAGCAAGCACAATAATTATTGCTTTTATCTCGGAAACGGAAGGTGCAATCGTGATTCCGCCCACCACTAGCATACTTTTTCACCCCGATTCCAACGCCGCCATCCGTGAGTCTCTACGAGTTACGGTTGCGGAGATACGTTGCTGTAGCGCCCCCCATAGGCAAACAATAGCGCCCCCTACACGCCAAATGACACTATCTCTTCTGAAATCAACTCAGAAGTGTCAAGTGTCATACAAGAAGGAAGGCTGGCCATAATGAGAATGAATCTGCACTTCCTGCCGCCCTTCAAAATAAAACCATTTAGAAGGGACAGGCACTGAATGCTGCTATAGCGCCCCCTAAAGGCGAAATGACAAAATACTTCTGATATAGGCTCAGAGTACATCCCTCCACACCTGTACCAAGTTTGGTTAGCATCGGACGATTTTTGTGAAATAGGCCCCACCCACAGAAAGTTGGAAGTGGATTATATCGCAACAGTGCGTTTTTTTTTGTTTCACTTCCAAATCAGTGTTGTGCAGGACACTCCCAACATGATGTGTGCGTTGGTTTGGTGAAGATTGGACAAAATTTCAAGGAGAAATGGCAAAAAAACTGTTTTGGACAAAATGCAAAATGGCCGAAAATCTAGTCAGACGGAAATGGGCGTGGCCTAGTTGAGTAGATGCGGGAGGAACCAAGGAATCCAGGGAAAAAAGAATTTTGATGATAGACCCTACGGTTCAAAAGTTATGGACCAAAAGGTAAGGAGGGCTGTTATAGCGCCACCATATGGTCAATTGGTGCAATTTTTTCGGGGATAGTAAAAGACCCCTCAGTGCACCTCCCTACCAAGTTTCGTAGCTCTAGCTGTTATGGTTTCTGAATTACACCTAATTTACTGCAAGATTTTGCAAGATTTTTCCAAACCCCATGCAAGTCAATGGGGAAAAAAATGGCGCTTAATGGCGAATTGCGGCCAAACCGCTTTCACAAACCCTTAACAAAGTCATAGCACACCTGTCCTCAATAAGCCGGTCATTTTGAGGTCTGGCATGTCTATGTGGCGCAAAAATTGGGGGAGTTATTAGTCGTAGAACTTTTTGGCAGATAGAATAATAATAAGTATGTGGGATTTCAAGATTGTGCCTTGCTTGTCAGCAAGCACAATAATTATTGCTTTTATCTCGGAAACGGAAGGTGCAATCGTGATTCCGCCCACCACTAGCATACTTTTTCACCCCGATTCCAACGCCGCCATCCGTGAGTCTCTACGAGTTACGGTTGCGGAGATACGTTGCTGTAGCGCCCCCCATAGGCAAACAATAGCGCCCCCTACACGCCAAATGACACTATCTCTTCTGAAATCAACTCAGAAGTGTCAAGTGTCATACAAGAAGGAAGGCTGGCCATAATGAGAATGAATCTGCACTTCCTGCCGCCCTTCAAAATAAAACCATTTAGAAGGGACAGGCACTGAATGCTGCTATAGCGCCCCCTAAAGGCGAAATGACAAAATACTTCTGATATAGGCTCAGAGTACATCCCTCCACACCTGTACCAAGTTTGGTTAGCATCGGACGATTTTTGTGAAATAGGCCCCACCCACAGAAAGTTGGAAGTGGATTATATCGCAACAGTGCGTTTTTTTTTGTTTCACTTCCAAATCAGTGTTGTGCAGGACACTCCCAACATGATGTGTGCGTTGGTTTGGTGAAGATTGGACAAAATTTCAAGGAGAAATGGCAAAAAAACTGTTTTGGACAAAATGCAAAATGGCCGAAAATCTAGTCAGACGGAAATGGGCGTGGCCTAGTTGAGTAGATGCGGGAGGAACCAAGGAATCCAGGGAAAAAAGAATTTTGATGATAGACCCTACGGTTCAAAAGTTATGGACCAAAAGGTAAGGAGGGCTGTTATAGCGCCACCATATGGTCAATTGGTGCAATTTTTTCGGGGATAGTAAAAGACCCCTCAGTGCACCTCCCTACCAAGTTTCGTAGCTCTAGCTGTTATGGTTTCTGAATTACACCTAATTTACTGCAAGATTTTGCAAGATTTTTCCAAACCCCATGCAAGTCAATGGGGAAAAAAATGGCGCTTAATGGCGAATTGCGGCCAAACCGCTTTCACAAACCCTTAACAAAGTCATAGCACACCTGTCCTCAATAAGCCGGTCATTTTGAGGTCTGGCATGTCTATGTGGCGCAAAAATTGGGGGAGTTATTAGTCGTAGAACTTTTTGGCAGATAGAATAATAATAAGTATGTGGGATTTCAAGATTGTGCCTTGCTTGTCAGCAAGCACAATAATTATTGCTTTTATCTCGGAAACGGAAGGTGCAATCGTGATTCCGCCCACCACTAGCATACTTTTTCACCCCGATTCCAACGCCGCCATCCGTGAGTCTCTACGAGTTACGGTTGCGGAGATACGTTGCTGTAGCGCCCCCCATAGGCAAACAATAGCGCCCCCTACACGCCAAATGACACTATCTCTTCTGAAATCAACTCAGAAGTGTCAAGTGTCATACAAGAAGGAAGGCTGGCCATAATGAGAATGAATCTGCACTTCCTGCCGCCCTTCAAAATAAAACCATTTAGAAGGGACAGGCACTGAATGCTGCTATAGCGCCCCCTAAAGGCGAAATGACAAAATACTTCTGATATAGGCTCAGAGTACATCCCTCCACACCTGTACCAAGTTTGGTTAGCATCGGACGATTTTTGTGAAATAGGCCCCACCCACAGAAAGTTGGAAGTGGATTATATCGCAACAGTGCGTTTTTTTTTGTTTCACTTCCAAATCAGTGTTGTGCAGGACACTCCCAACATGATGTGTGCGTTGGTTTGGTGAAGATTGGACAAAATTTCAAGGAGAAATGGCAAAAAAACTGTTTTGGACAAAATGCAAAATGGCCGAAAATCTAGTCAGACGGAAATGGGCGTGGCCTAGTTGAGTAGATGCGGGAGGAACCAAGGAATCCAGGGAAAAAAGAATTTTGATGATAGACCCTACGGTTCAAAAGTTATGGACCAAAAGGTAAGGAGGGCTGTTATAGCGCCACCATATGGTCAATTGGTGCAATTTTTTCGGGGATAGTAAAAGACCCCTCAGTGCACCTCCCTACCAAGTTTCGTAGCTCTAGCTGTTATGGTTTCTGAATTACACCTAATTTACTGCAAGATTTTGCAAGATTTTTCCAAACCCCATGCAAGTCAATGGGGAAAAAAATGGCGCTTAATGGCGAATTGCGGCCAAACCGCTTTCACAAACCCTTAACAAAGTCATAGCACACCTGTCCTCAATAAGCCGGTCATTTTGAGGTCTGGCATGTCTATGTGGCGCAAAAATTGGGGGAGTTATTAGTCGTAGAACTTTTTGGCAGATAGAATAATAATAAGTATGTGGGATTTCAAGATTGTGCCTTGCTTGTCAGCAAGCACAATAATTATTGCTTTTATCTCGGAAACGGAAGGTGCAATCGTGATTCCGCCCACCACTAGCATACTTTTTCACCCCGATTCCAACGCCGCCATCCGTGAGTCTCTACGAGTTACGGTTGCGGAGATACGTTGCTGTAGCGCCCCCCATAGGCAAACAATAGCGCCCCCTACACGCCAAATGACACTATCTCTTCTGAAATCAACTCAGAAGTGTCAAGTGTCATACAAGAAGGAAGGCTGGCCATAATGAGAATGAATCTGCACTTCCTGCCGCCCTTCAAAATAAAACCATTTAGAAGGGACAGGCACTGAATGCTGCTATAGCGCCCCCTAAAGGCGAAATGACAAAATACTTCTGATATAGGCTCAGAGTACATCCCTCCACACCTGTACCAAGTTTGGTTAGCATCGGACGATTTTTGTGAAATAGGCCCCACCCACAGAAAGTTGGAAGTGGATTATATCGCAACAGTGCGTTTTTTTTTGTTTCACTTCCAAATCAGTGTTGTGCAGGACACTCCCAACATGATGTGTGCGTTGGTTTGGTGAAGATTGGACAAAATTTCAAGGAGAAATGGCAAAAAAACTGTTTTGGACAAAATGCAAAATGGCCGAAAATCTAGTCAGACGGAAATGGGCGTGGCCTAGTTGAGTAGATGCGGGAGGAACCAAGGAATCCAGGGAAAAAAGAATTTTGATGATAGACCCTACGGTTCAAAAGTTATGGACCAAAAGGTAAGGAGGGCTGTTATAGCGCCACCATATGGTCAATTGGTGCAATTTTTTCGGGGATAGTAAAAGACCCCTCAGTGCACCTCCCTACCAAGTTTCGTAGCTCTAGCTGTTATGGTTTCTGAATTACACCTAATTTACTGCAAGATTTTGCAAGATTTTTCCAAACCCCATGCAAGTCAATGGGGAAAAAAATGGCGCTTAATGGCGAATTGCGGCCAAACCGCTTTCACAAACCCTTAACAAAGTCATAGCACACCTGTCCTCAATAAGCCGGTCATTTTGAGGTCTGGCATGTCTATGTGGCGCAAAAATTGGGGGAGTTATTAGTCGTAGAACTTTTTGGCAGATAGAATAATAATAAGTATGTGGGATTTCAAGATTGTGCCTTGCTTGTCAGCAAGCACAATAATAAGTATGTGGGATTTCAAGATTGTGCCTTGCTTGTCAGCAAGCACAATAATTATTGCTTTTATCTCGGAAACGGAAGGTGCAATCGTGATTCTGGCCACCACTAGCGTACTTTTTCACCCCGATTCCAACGCCGCCATCATTGAGTCTCTACGAGTTACAGTTGCGGAGATACGTTGCTGTAGCGCCCCCCATAGGCAAACAATAGCGCCCCCTACACGCCAAATGACACTATCTCTTCTGAAATCAACTCAGAAGTGTCAAGTGTCATACAAGAAGGAAGGCTGGCCATAATGAGAATGAATCTGCACTTCCTGCCGCCCTTCAAAATAAAACCATTTAGAAGGGACAGGCACTGAATGCTGCTATAGCGCCCCCTAAAGGCTAAATGACAAAATACTTCTGATATAGGCTCAGAGTACATCCCTCCACACCTGTACCAAGTTTGGTTAGCATCGGACGATCTTTGTGAAATAGGCCCCACCCACAGAAAGTTGGAAGTGGATTATATCGCAACGGTGCGTTTTTTTTTTAAACTTCCAAATCAGTGTTGTGCAGGACAGTCCCCACATGATGTGTGCATTGGTTTGGTGAAGATTGGACAAAATTTCAAGGAGAAATGGCAAAAAAACTGTTTTGGACAAAATGCAAAATGGCAGAAAATCTAGTCAGACGCAAATGGGCGTGGCCTAGTTGAGTAGATGCGGGAGGACCCAAGGAATCCAGGGAAAAAAGAATTTTGATGATAAACCCTACGGTTCAAAAGTTATCGAGCAAAAGGTAAGGAGGGCTGTTATAGCGCCACCATATGGTCAATTGGTGCAATTTTTTCGGGGATAGTAAAAGACCCCTCAGTGCACCTCCCCATCAAGTTTCGTAGCTCTAGCTCTTATGGTTTCTGAATTACACCTAATTTACTGCAAGATTTTGCAAGATTTTTCCAAACCCCATGCAAGTCAATGGGGAAAAAAATGGCGCTTAATGGCGAATTGCGGCCAAACCGCTTTCACAAACCCTTAACAAAGTCATAGCAACCATGTCCTCAATGAGCCGCTCATTTTGAGGTCTGGCATGTCTATGTGGCGCAAAAACTGTGGGCGGTGTTACGCGGCTAACTTTTTGGCAGATATAAGAATAATAATAAGTATGTGGGATTTCAAGATTGTGCCTTGCTTGTCAGCAAGCACAATAATTATTGCTTTTATCTCGGAAACGGAAGGTGCAATCGTGATTCTGGCCACCACTAGCGTACTTTTTCACCCCGATTCCAACGCCGCCATCATTGAGTCTCTACGAGTTACAGTTGCGGAGATACGTTGCTGTAGCGCCCCCCATAGGCAAACAATAGCGCCCCCTACACGCCAAATGACACTATCTCTTCTGAAATCAACTCAGAAGTGTCAAGTGTCATACAAGAAGGAAGGCTGGCCATAATGAGAATGAATCTGCACTTCCTGCCGCCCTTCAAAATAAAACCATTTAGAAGGGACAGGCACTGAATGCTGCTATAGCGCCCCCTAAAGGCTAAATGACAAAATACTTCTGATATAGGCTCAGAGTACATCCCTCCACACCTGTACCAAGTTTGGTTAGCATCGGACGATCTTTGTGAAATAGGCCCCACCCACAGAAAGTTGGAAGTGGATTATATCGCAACGGTGCGTTTTTTTTTTAAACTTCCAAATCAGTGTTGTGCAGGACAGTCCCCACATGATGTGTGCATTGGTTTGGTGAAGATTGGACAAAATTTCAAGGAGAAATGGCAAAAAAACTGTTTTGGACAAAATGCAAAATGGCAGAAAATCTAGTCAGACGCAAATGGGCGTGGCCTAGTTGAGTAGATGCGGGAGGACCCAAGGAATCCAGGGAAAAAAGAATTTTGATGATAAACCCTACGGTTCAAAAGTTATCGAGCAAAAGGTAAGGAGGGCTGTTATAGCGCCACCATATGGTCAATTGGTGCAATTTTTTCGGGGATAGTAAAAGACCCCTCAGTGCACCTCCCTACCAAGTTTCGTAGCTCTAGCTGTTATGGTTTCTGAATTACACCTAATTTACTGCAAGATTTTGCAAGATTTTTCCAAACCCCATGCAAGTCAATGGGGAAAAAAATGGCGCTTAATGGCGAATTGCGGCCAAACCGCTTTCACAAACCCTTAACAAAGTCATAGCACACCTGTCCTCAATAAGCCGGTCATTTTGAGGTCTGGCATGTCTATGTGGCGCAAAAATTGGGGGAGTTATTAGTCGTAGAACTTTTTGGCAGATAGAATAATAATAAGTATGTGGGATTTCAAGATTGTGCCTTGCTTGTCAGCAAGCACAATAATTATTGCTTTTATCTCGGAAACGGAAGGTGCAATCGTGATTCCGCCCACCACTAGCATACTTTTTCACCCCGATTCCAACGCCGCCATCCGTGAGTCTCTACGAGTTACGGTTGCGGAGATACGTTGCTGTAGCGCCCCCCATAGGCAAACAATAGCGCCCCCTACACGCCAAATGACACTATCTCTTCTGAAATCAACTCAGAAGTGTCAAGTGTCATACAAGAAGGAAGGCTGGCCATAATGAGAATGAATCTGCACTTCCTGCCGCCCTTCAAAATAAAACCATTTAGAAGGGACAGGCACTGAATGCTGCTATAGCGCCCCCTAAAGGCGAAATGACAAAATACTTCTGATATAGGCTCAGAGTACATCCCTCCACACCTGTACCAAGTTTGGTTAGCATCGGACGATTTTTGTGAAATAGGCCCCACCCACAGAAAGTTGGAAGTGGATTATATCGCAACAGTGCGTTTTTTTTTGTTTCACTTCCAAATCAGTGTTGTGCAGGACACTCCCAACATGATGTGTGCGTTGGTTTGGTGAAGATTGGACAAAATTTCAAGGAGAAATGGCAAAAAAACTGTTTTGGACAAAATGCAAAATGGCCGAAAATCTAGTCAGACGGAAATGGGCGTGGCCTAGTTGAGTAGATGCGGGAGGAACCAAGGAATCCAGGGAAAAAAGAATTTTGATGATAGACCCTACGGTTCAAAAGTTATGGACCAAAAGGTAAGGAGGGCTGTTATAGCGCCACCATATGGTCAATTGGTGCAATTTTTTCGGGGATAGTAAAAGACCCCTCAGTGCACCTCCCTACCAAGTTTCGTAGCTCTAGCTGTTATGGTTTCTGAATTACACCTAATTTACTGCAAGATTTTGCAAGATTTTTCCAAACCCCATGCAAGTCAATGGGGAAAAAAATGGCGCTTAATGGCGAATTGCGGCCAAACCGCTTTCACAAACCCTTAACAAAGTCATAGCACACCTGTCCTCAATAAGCCGGTCATTTTGAGGTCTGGCATGTCTATGTGGCGCAAAAATTGGGGGAGTTATTAGTCGTAGAACTTTTTGGCAGATAGAATAATAATAAGTATGTGGGATTTCAAGATTGTGCCTTGCTTGTCAGCAAGCACAATAATTATTGCTTTTATCTCGGAAACGGAAGGTGCAATCGTGATTCCGCCCACCACTAGCATACTTTTTCACCCCGATTCCAACGCCGCCATCCGTGAGTCTCTACGAGTTACGGTTGCGGAGATACGTTGCTGTAGCGCCCCCCATAGGCAAACAATAGCGCCCCCTACACGCCAAATGACACTATCTCTTCTGAAATCAACTCAGAAGTGTCAAGTGTCATACAAGAAGGAAGGCTGGCCATAATGAGAATGAATCTGCACTTCCTGCCGCCCTTCAAAATAAAACCATTTAGAAGGGACAGGCACTGAATGCTGCTATAGCGCCCCCTAAAGGCGAAATGACAAAATACTTCTGATATAGGCTCAGAGTACATCCCTCCACACCTGTACCAAGTTTGGTTAGCATCGGACGATTTTTGTGAAATAGGCCCCACCCACAGAAAGTTGGAAGTGGATTATATCGCAACAGTGCGTTTTTTTTTGTTTCACTTCCAAATCAGTGTTGTGCAGGACACTCCCAACATGATGTGTGCGTTGGTTTGGTGAAGATTGGACAAAATTTCAAGGAGAAATGGCAAAAAAACTGTTTTGGACAAAATGCAAAATGGCCGAAAATCTAGTCAGACGGAAATGGGCGTGGCCTAGTTGAGTAGATGCGGGAGGAACCAAGGAATCCAGGGAAAAAAGAATTTTGATGATAGACCCTACGGTTCAAAAGTTATGGACCAAAAGGTAAGGAGGGCTGTTATAGCGCCACCATATGGTCAATTGGTGCAATTTTTTCGGGGATAGTAAAAGACCCCTCAGTGCACCTCCCTACCAAGTTTCGTAGCTCTAGCTGTTATGGTTTCTGAATTACACCTAATTTACTGCAAGATTTTGCAAGATTTTTCCAAACCCCATGCAAGTCAATGGGGAAAAAAATGGCGCTTAATGGCGAATTGCGGCCAAACCGCTTTCACAAACCCTTAACAAAGTCATAGCACACCTGTCCTCAATAAGCCGGTCATTTTGAGGTCTGGCATGTCTATGTGGCGCAAAAATTGGGGGAGTTATTAGTCGTAGAACTTTTTGGCAGATAGAATAATAATAAGTATGTGGGATTTCAAGATTGTGCCTTGCTTGTCAGCAAGCACAATAATAAGTATGTGGGATTTCAAGATTGTGCCTTGCTTGTCAGCAAGCACAATAATTATTGCTTTTATCTCGGAAACGGAAGGTGCAATCGTGATTCTGGCCACCACTAGCGTACTTTTTCACCCCGATTCCAACGCCGCCATCATTGAGTCTCTACGAGTTACAGTTGCGGAGATACGTTGCTGTAGCGCCCCCCATAGGCAAACAATAGCGCCCCCTACACGCCAAATGACACTATCTCTTCTGAAATCAACTCAGAAGTGTCAAGTGTCATACAAGAAGGAAGGCTGGCCATAATGAGAATGAATCTGCACTTCCTGCCGCCCTTCAAAATAAAACCATTTAGAAGGGACAGGCACTGAATGCTGCTATAGCGCCCCCTAAAGGCTAAATGACAAAATACTTCTGATATAGGCTCAGAGTACATCCCTCCACACCTGTACCAAGTTTGGTTAGCATCGGACGATCTTTGTGAAATAGGCCCCACCCACAGAAAGTTGGAAGTGGATTATATCGCAACGGTGCGTTTTTTTTTTAAACTTCCAAATCAGTGTTGTGCAGGACAGTCCCCACATGATGTGTGCATTGGTTTGGTGAAGATTGGACAAAATTTCAAGGAGAAATGGCAAAAAAACTGTTTTGGACAAAATGCAAAATGGCAGAAAATCTAGTCAGACGCAAATGGGCGTGGCCTAGTTGAGTAGATGCGGGAGGACCCAAGGAATCCAGGGAAAAAAGAATTTTGATGATAAACCCTACGGTTCAAAAGTTATCGAGCAAAAGGTAAGGAGGGCTGTTATAGCGCCACCATATGGTCAATTGGTGCAATTTTTTCGGGGATAGTAAAAGACCCCTCAGTGCACCTCCCCATCAAGTTTCGTAGCTCTAGCTCTTATGGTTTCTGAATTACACCTAATTTACTGCAAGATTTTGCAAGATTTTTCCAAACCCCATGCAAGTCAATGGGGAAAAAAATGGCGCTTAATGGCGAATTGCGGCCAAACCGCTTTCACAAACCCTTAACAAAGTCATAGCAACCATGTCCTCAATGAGCCGCTCATTTTGAGGTCTGGCATGTCTATGTGGCGCAAAAACTGTGGGCGGTGTTACGCGGCTAACTTTTTGGCAGATATAAGAATAATAATAAGTATGTGGGATTTCAAGATTGTGCCTTGCTTGTCAGCAAGCACAATAATTATTGCTTTTATCTCGGAAACGGAAGGTGCAATCGTGATTCTGGCCACCACTAGCGTACTTTTTCACCCCGATTCCAACGCCGCCATCATTGAGTCTCTACGAGTTACAGTTGCGGAGATACGTTGCTGTAGCGCCCCCCATAGGCAAACAATAGCGCCCCCTACACGCCAAATGACACTATCTCTTCTGAAATCAACTCAGAAGTGTCAAGTGTCATACAAGAAGGAAGGCTGGCCATAATGAGAATGAATCTGCACTTCCTGCCGCCCTTCAAAATAAAACCATTTAGAAGGGACAGGCACTGAATGCTGCTATAGCGCCCCCTAAAGGCTAAATGACAAAATACTTCTGATATAGGCTCAGAGTACATCCCTCCACACCTGTACCAAGTTTGGTTAGCATCGGACGATCTTTGTGAAATAGGCCCCACCCACAGAAAGTTGGAAGTGGATTATATCGCAACGGTGCGTTTTTTTTTTAAACTTCCAAATCAGTGTTGTGCAGGACAGTCCCCACATGATGTGTGCATTGGTTTGGTGAAGATTGGACAAAATTTCAAGGAGAAATGGCAAAAAAACTGTTTTGGACAAAATGCAAAATGGCAGAAAATCTAGTCAGACGCAAATGGGCGTGGCCTAGTTGAGTAGATGCGGGAGGACCCAAGGAATCCAGGGAAAAAAGAATTTTGATGATAAACCCTACGGTTCAAAAGTTATCGAGCAAAAGGTAAGGAGGGCTGTTATAGCGCCACCATATGGTCAATTGGTGCAATTTTTTCGGGGATAGTAAAAGACCCCTCAGTGCACCTCCCCATCAAGTTTCGTAGCTCTAGCTCTTATGGTTTCTGAATTACACCTAATTTACTGCAAGATTTTGCAAGATTTTTCCAAACCCCATGCAAGTCAATGGGGAAAAAAATGGCGCTTAATGGCGAATTGCGGCCAAACCGCTTTCACAAACCCTTAACAAAGTCATAGCAACCATGTCCTCAATGAGCCGCTCATTTTGAGGTCTGGCATGTCTATGTGGCGCAAAAACTGTGGGCGGTGTTACGCGGCTAACTTTTTGGCAGATATAAGAATAATAATAAGTATGTGGGATTTCAAGATTGTGCCTTGCTTGTCAGCAAGCACAATAATAATAATAAACCGGGTGAAAAACAATAGGGTTTCAGCCCCTTCAGGGCTTGAACCCCTAATAATAAATATAGCCGCAAGCGGCGATGGGCGGGGTTCAAGCCTTGCGCAGATGACAAAGCTTCTGATTCTGACTAGGACATCCTCCTTGATATATCTGACAAGTTTCGCGATCATTGGACAAACAGATGTGGAGTTACAGCCTTTTTTGTGTTAAGCCACGCCCATTTCTGGCGTTTACGGCGCCCCCTTTTGGTCGAATTGCACAAAATTTGACACACATGGTCTGGGATGGTCTCCGAAGACCTCCTGCAAGTTTCCTGAAGATTCCTTCATCGGTCATGAAGTTATGACAATTTAGCTGTGAGGCCACGCCCCTCTCAAATTTAACGATCAATATCTCTGAAACTAAAGTAGATTTTCAAAAATGCAAAAAGCACGGTTGTAGAGCTTGCTCCAAAGATGCTTCCTGGAGATTCTAGTGCAAATCGGTCAAACGGTCTAGGAGGAGATGCAAAAAATGTGTTTTCCAAACTTTTCCAAATATCTCAAAAACTTTCCAGGCGGACATTGAGGGTCCTTATGGCAAACTTGTAGAGCAGGTCCACCTGAACATCTGGAAAAAAAAAGTTTGAAAATCGGACCAACGGCGTGGAAGTTAAGGCCTTTAACGTAAAACCTTCGATTATAGCGCCACCTTCAGGCCGATTCGAAAAATCTTTCTTGAGCAGCTACCTGCCACCAATATCTGTCATTGGGCCAAATGTCAGGTCTCTACCATTTACCAACTCACGGGAATTTGCGTTGGGGCAGATGAAAAATAATAATAATAATAATAATAATAAACCGGCACAAAAACAATAGGGTTTCAGCCCCTTCAGGGCTTGAACCCCTAATAAACCGGCACAAAAACAATAGGGTTTCAGCCCCTTCAGGGCTTGAACCCCTAAATAATATAGCCGCAAGCGGCGATGGGCGGGGTTCAAGCCTTGCGCAGATGACAAAGCTTCTGATTCTGACTAGGACATCCTCCTTGATATATCTGACAAGTTTTGCGATCATTGGACAAACAGGTGTGGAGTTACAGCCTTTTTTATGTTAAGCCACGCCCATTTCTGGCATTTATGGCGCCCCCTTTTGGTCGAATTGCACAAAATTTGACACACATGGTCTAGGATGGTCTCCGAAGACCTCCTGCAAGTTTCGTGAAGATTCCTTAATCGGTCATGAAGTTATGACAATTTAGCTGTGAGGCCACGCCCCTCTCAACTTTAACGATCAATATCTCCGAAACTAAAGTAGATTTTCAAAAATGCAAAAAGCACGGTTGTAGAGCTTGCTCCAAAGATGCTTCCTGGCGATGCTGGTGCAAATCGGTCCAACGGTCTAGGAGGAGATGCAAAAAATGTGTTTTCCAAACTTTTCCAAATATCTCAAAAACTTTCCAGGCGGACATTGAGGGTCCTTATGGCAAATTTGTAGAGCAGGTCCACCTGAACATCTGGAAAAAAAAAGTTTGAAAATCGGACCAACGGCGTGGAAGTTATGGCCTTTAACGTAAAACCGTCGATTATAGCGCCACCTTCAGGCCGATTCGAAAACTCTTTCTTGAGCAGCTACCTGCCAACAATTTCTGTCATTGGGCCAAATGTCAGGTCTCTACCATTTACCAACTCACGGGAATTTGCGTTGGGGCAGATGAACAACAAGAATAATAAACCGGCACAAAAACAATAGGGTTTCAGCCCCTTCAGGGCTTGAACCCCTAATAATAATAATAAACCGGGTGAAAAACAATAGGGTTTCAGCCCCTTCAGGGCTTGAACCCCTAATAATAAACCGGGTGAAAAACAATAGGGTTTCAGCCCCTTCAGGGCTTGAACCCCTAAATATAGCCGCAAGCGGCGATGGGCGGGGTTCAAGCCTTGCGCAGATGACAAAGCTTCTGATTCTGACTAGGACATCCTCCTTGATATATCTGACAAGTTTCGCGATCATTGGACAAACAGGTGTGGAGTTACAGCCTTTTTTATGTTAAGCCACGCCCATTTCTGGCGTTTATGGCGCCCCCTTTTGGTGGAATTGCACCAAATTTGACACACATGGTCTAGGATGGTCTCCGAAGACCTCCTGCAAGTTTGGTGAAGATTCCTTAATCGGTCATGAAGTTATGACAATTTAGCTGTGAGGCCACGCCCTCTCTCAACTTTAACGATCAATATCTCCGAAACTAAAGTAGATTTTCAAAAATGCAAAAAGCACGGTTGTAGAGCTTGCTCCAAAGATACTTCCTGGAGATTCTAGTGCAAATCGGTCAAACGGTTTAGGAGGAGATGCAAAAAATGTGTTTTCCAAACTTTTCCAAATATCTCAAAAACTTTCCAGGCGGACATTGAGGGTCCTTATGGCAAACTTGTAGAGCAGGTCCACCTGAACATCTGGAAAAAAAAAGTTTGAAAATCGGACCAACGGCGTGGAAGTTAAGGCCTTTAACGTAAAACCATCGATTATAGCGCCACCTTCAGGCCGATTCGAAAAATATTTTTTGAGCAGCTACCTGCCAACAATATCTGTCATTGGGCCAAATCTCAGGTCTCTACCATTTACCAACTCACGGGAATTTGCGTTGGGGCAGATGAACAAGAAGAAGAATAATAATAATAAATATAGCCGCAAGCGGCGATGGGCGGGGTTCAAGCCTTGCGCAGATGACAAAGCTTCTGATTCTGACTAGGACATCCTCCTTGATATAGCTGACAAGTTTCGCGATCATTGGACAAACAGGTGTGGAGTTAGCCTTTTTTATGTTTAGCCACGCCCATTTCTGGCGTTTATGGCGCCCCCTTTTGGTCGAATTGCACAAAATTTGACACACATGGTCTAGGAATGGTTGCTTCTTTCCTTCAATACTCTTCGTTACTGTTCGACAACAATACACACATAACGCGATACTAAAACCCACGTTCAACGATAACTAGATGGTCGCACAGTCCCTAAAACAGAAACAAGACATAACGATAGTTAGGGATCATGATTAAACTCACCTAGGACTAGGTGAGGAAAAGCCAGAGGTGTTGCACTTCCTGCATCAGTTTTAATCCACACAGACTGTCCTCATCAGTGTTGTCCTCATCAGTGTTGTCACTTGTAAACAGAGCTTTGCACCCCGCCCCCATGTAACACGCTGAATTCTATTGATGTGGCTCATTGGCCGAAACTTGGAACAGTAGCAGACATTAAGCCAGTGAAACGCTGCATGCAAATGAATGAAAAACCCCCCTCAGCTAGGCGACTCAAGACTAAAATCTTGATTTTTTAAATCGCTAAATATACCTATTTACTGGTTATATAACGACTCAATTTGATGTGGGATGGATAGTCCATACTCTCCTTTGTGTAATTATAAAAAAGAAAAAAAAAAGCATTTTTTCACATATCAAACTACTAACTCCAATTGCGCGATTTCGACTTGGCGAGATTGTACTCAATTTACCAGAGGGTGACACATATCGCAACGGTGCGTTTTTTTTCAAAAACCACGAAAGTGTTGTGCAGGACACTCATCACATGATGTGTGCTTTGGTTTGGTGAAGATTGGACAAAATTTCAAGGAGGAAGCGCAAAAAAACTGTTTTGGACAAAATTCAAAATGGCGGAAAATGTAGTTGGCGGAAAGGGGCGTGGCCTAGTTGAGTAGATGCGGGAGGACCCAAGGAATCCAGGGAAAAAATAAGTTTGACGATAGACCCCACGGTTCAAAAGTTATGGACCAAAAGGTAAGGAGGGCTGTTATAGCGCCACCATCTTGTCAATTGGTGCAATTTTTCCGTGGATAGTAAAAGACCCCTCTGTGAACCTCCCTAACAAGTTTCGTAGCTGTACCTTGTATGGTTTCTGAGATACAGCTAATTTAATGTGTTATTTTTGTCTACATCATTCTCTCTACCCAAGATGCAACACTCCTGCTCAGAGTTACTGTTAAGCTATATGTATGTGGTCAAATCACACTGGATTCCTGCTTCCAGTACACTTTTTGCATGTGTTTTTTAACAGAGAAGAGTTGGAGCTGCTGAAAACATACAGTATGCAAATTAGAGTGAGAGCATGAGTGATATACCCACTGTGATACAAGTATAGGTGTGTCTGTTGTCTGTACAATAGCTGTCAAGTGTCATACAAGAAGGAAGGCTGGCCATAATGACAATGAATCCGCACTTCCTGCCGCCCTTCAAAATCAAACAATTTAGAAGGTACAGGTACTGAATGCTGCTATAGCGCCCCCTTTTGGTGGAATTGCACCAAATTTGACACGCACGGTCTGGGATGGTCTCCGAAGACCTCCTGTAAGTTTCGTGAAGATTCCTTAATCGGTCATGAAGTAATGACAATTTAGCTGTGAGGCCACGCCCCTCTCAACTTTAACGATCAATATCTCCGAAACTAAAGTAGATTTTCAAAAATGCAAAAAGCACGGTTGTAGAGCTTGCTCCAAAGATGCTTCCTGGAGATTCTAGTGCAAATCGGTCAAACGGTCTAGGAGGAGATGCAAAAAATGTGTTTTCCAAACTTTTCCAAATATCTCAAAAACTTTCCAGGCGGACATTGAGGGTCCTTATGGCAAACTTGTAGAGCAGGTCCACCTGAACATCTGGAAAAAAAAAGTTTGAAAATCGGACCAACGGCGTGGAAGTTATGGCCTTTAACGTAAAACCGTCGATTATAGCGCCACCTTCAGGCCGATTCGAAAAATCTTTTTTGAGCACCTACCAGCCAACAATATCTGTCATTGGGCCAGGTTTCAGGTCTCTACCATTTACCAACTCACGGGAATTTGCGTCGGGGCAGATGAACAATAATAACGAGAATAATAAATATAGCCGCAAGCGGCGATGGGCGGGGTTCAAGCCTTGCGCAGATGACAAAGCTTCTGATTCTGACTAGGACATCCTCCTTGATATATCTGACAAGTTTCGCGATCATTGGACAAACAGGTGTGGAGTTACAGCCTTTTTTATGTTAAGCCACGCCCATTTCTGGCGTTTATGGCGCCCCCTTTTGGTCGATTTGCACAAAATTCGACACACATGGTCTAGGATGGTCTCCGAAGACCTCCTGCAAGTTTCGTGAAGATTCCTCCATCGGTAATGAAGTTATGACAATTTAGCTGATAGGCCACGCCCTCTCACAACTTTAACGATCAACATCTCAGAAACGAAAGTAGATTTTCAAAAATCCAAAAAGCACGATTGTAGAGCTTGCTCCAAAGATGCTTCCTGGCGATGTTGGTACAAATCGGTCCAACGGTCTAGGAGGAGATGCAAAAAATGTGTTTTCCAAACTTTTCCAAATATCTCAAAAACTTTCCAGGCGGACCTTGAGGAAACGGGGGGGTACTTTGAAGAGCAGGATCACCTGAACATGTGGAAAAAAGTTTTTTGAAAATCGGACAAACGGCATGGAAGTTATGGCCTTTCAAAGTTTGAAATTTGAACCCCTAATTATAGCGCCCCCATCAGGCCGACTCACAAAATATTTCTGGAGCATCTAGGAACCAACCATATCTGTCAGTGGGCCAAATCTCATGTCTCTGCAGTATACCAACTCACGGGAATTTGCAATGAGGCAGAGAGGAAAAGAAAAAATAAACCATAATATAGCCGCAAGCGGCGATGGGCGGGGTTCAAGCCTTGCGCAGATGGCAAAGCTTCTGATTCTGACTAGGACATCCTCCTTGATATATCTGACAAGTTTCGCGATCATTGGACAAACAGGTGTGGAGTTACAGCCTTTTTTATGTTAAGCCACGCCCATTTCTGGCGTTTATGGCGCCCCCTTTTGGTCGAATTGCACAAGATTTGACACACATGGTCTAGGATGGTCTCCGAAGACCTCGTGCAAGTTTCGTGAAGATTCCTTAATCGGTCATGAAGTTATGACAATTTAGCTGTGAGGCCACGCCCTCTCTCAACTTTAACGATCAATATCTCTGAAACTAAAGTAGATTTTCAAAAATGCAAAAAGCACGGTTGTAGAGCTTGCTCCAAAGATGCTTCCTGGAGATTCTAGTGCAAATCGGTCAAACGGTCTAGGAGGAGATGCAAAAAATGTGTTTTCCAAACTTTTCCAAATATCTCAAAAACTTTCCAGGCGGACATTAAGGGTCCTTATGGCAAATTTGTAGAGCAGGTCCACCTGAACATCTGGGAAAAAAAAGTTTGAAAATCGGACCAACGGCGTGGAAGTTAAGGCCTTTAACGTAAAACCATCGATTATAGCGCCACCTTCAGGCCGATTCGAAAAATCTTTTTTGAGCACCTACCTGCCAACAATATCTGTCATTTGGCCAAATGTCAGGTCTCTACCATTTACCAACTCACGGGAATTTGCGTTGGGGCAGATGAACAAGAAGAAGAATAATAATAAATATAGCCGCAAGCGGCGATGGGCGGGGTTCAAGCCTTGCGCAGATGACAAAGCTTCTGATTCTGACTAGGACATCCTCCTTGATATCTCTGACAAGTTTCGCGATCATTGGACAAACAGGTGTGGAGTTACAGCCTTTTTTATGTTAAGCCACGCCCATTTCTGGCGTTTATGGCGCCCCCTTTTGGTCGAATTGCACAACATTTGACACACATGGTCTAGGATGGTCTCCGAAGACCTCCTGCAAGTTTCGTGAAGATTCCTTAATCGGTCATGAAGTTATTACAATTTAGCTGTGAGGCCACGCCCTCTCACAACTTTAACGATTAATATCTCCGAAACGAAAGGAGATTTCAAAGGTTTCAAAAAGCCAGTTTGTAGAGCTTGCTCCATAGATGCTTTCTGGCGATGGTGGTGCAAATCGGTCCAACGGTCTAGGAGGAGATGTCAAAAATGTGTTTTCCAAACTTTTCCAAATATCTCAAAAACTTTCCAGGCGGACATTGAGGGTCCTTATGGCAAATTTGTAGAGCAGCTCCACCTGAACATCTGGAAAAAAAAAGTTTGAAAATCGGACCAACGGCGTGGAAGTTAAGGCCTTTAACGTAAAACCATCGATTATAGCGCCACCTTCAGGCCGATTCGAAAAATATTTTTTGAGCAGCTACCTGCCAACAATATCTGTCATTGGGCCAAATCTCAGGTCTCTACCATTTACCAACTCACGGGAATTTGCGTTGGGGCAGATGAACAAGAAGAAGAATAATAATAATAAATATAGCCGCAAGCGGCGATGGGCGGGGTTCAAGCCTTGCGCAGATGACAAAGCTTCTGATTCTGACTAGGACATCCTCCTTGATATATCTGCCAAGTTTTGCGATCATTGGACAAACAGGTGTGGAGTTACAGCCTTTTTTATGTTAAGCCACGCCCATTTCTGGCTTTTATGGCGCCCCCTTTTGGTCGAATTGCACAAAATTTGACACACATGGTCTAGGATGGTCTCCGAAGACCTCCTGCAAGTTTCGTGAAGATTCCTTAATCGGTCATGAAGTTATGACAATTTAGCTGTGAGGCCACGCCCTCTCACAACTTCAACGATTAATATCTCCGAAACGAAAGGAGATTTCAAAGGTTTCAAAAAGCCAGTTTGTAGAGCTTGCTCCATAGATGCTTCCTGGCGATGGTGGTGCAAATCGGTCCAACGGTCTAGGAGGAGATGCAAAAAATGTGTTTTCCAAACTTTTCCAAATATCTCAAAAACTTTCCAGGCGGACATTGAGGGTCCTTATGGCAAACTTGTAGAGCAGGTTCACCTGAACATCTGGAAAAAAAAAGTTTGAAAATCGGACCAACGGCGTGGAAGTTAAGGCCTTTAACGTAAAACCTTCGATTATAGCGCCACCTTCAGGCCGATTCGAAAAATCTTTTTTGAGCACCTACCAGCCAACAATATCTGTCATTGGGCCAAATGTGAGGTCTCTACCATTTACCAACTCACGGGAATTTGCGTTGGGGCAGATGAAAAACAACAAGAATAATAATAATAATAATAAACCGGGTGAAAAACAATAGGGTTTCAGCCCCTTCAGGGCTTGAACCCCTAATAATAAACCGGGTGAAAAACAATAGGGTTTCAGCCCCTTCAGGGCTTGAACCCCTAAATATAGCCGCAAGCGGCGATGGGCGGGGTTCAAGCCTTGCGCAGATGACAAAGCTTCTGATTCTGACTAGGACATCCTCCTTGATATATCTGACAAGTTTCGCGATCATTGGACAAACAGGTGTGGAGTTACAGCCTTTTTTATGTTAAGCCACGCCCATTTCTGGCGTTTATGGCGCCCCCTTTTGGTGGAATTGCACCAAATTTGACACACATGGTCTAGGATGGTCTCCGAAGACCTCCTGCAAGTTTGGTGAAGATTCCTTAATCGGTCATGAAGTTATGACAATTTAGCTGTGAGGCCACGCCCTCTCTCAACTTTAACGATCAATATCTCCGAAACTAAAGTAGATTTTCAAAAATGCAAAAAGCACGGTTGTAGAGCTTGCTCCAAAGATACTTCCTGGAGATTCTAGTGCAAATCGGTCAAACGGTTTAGGAGGAGATGCAAAAAATGTGTTTTCCAAACTTTTCCAAATATCTCAAAAACTTTCCAGGCGGACATTGAGGGTCCTTATGGCAAACTTGTAGAGCAGGTCCACCTGAACATCTGGAAAAAAAAAGTTTGAAAATCGGACCAACGGCGTGGAAGTTAAGGCCTTTAACGTAAAACCATCGATTATAGCGCCACCTTCAGGCCGATTCGAAAAATATTTTTTGAGCAGCTACCTGCCAACAATATCTGTCATTGGGCCAAATCTCAGGTCTCTACCATTTACCAACTCACGGGAATTTGCGTTGGGGCAGATGAACAAGAAGAATAATAATAATAATAAATATAGCCGCAAGCGGCGATGGGCGGGGTTCAAGCCTTGCGCAGATGACAAAGCTTCTGATTCTGACTAGGACATCCTCCTTGATATAGCTGACAAGTTTCGCGATCATTGGACAAACAGGTGTGGAGTTAGCCTTTTTTATGTTTAGCCACGCCCATTTCTGGCGTTTATGGCGCCCCCTTTTGGTCGAATTGCACAAAATTTGACACACATGGTCTAGGAATGGTTGCTTCTTTCCTTCAATACTCTTCGTTACTGTTCGACAACAATACACACATAACGCGATACTAAAACCCACGTTCAACGATAACTAGATGGTCGCACAGTCCCTAAAACAGAAACAAGACATAACGATAGTTAGGGATCATGATTAAACTCACCTAGGACTAGGTGAGGAAAAGCCAGAGGTGTTGCACTTCCTGCATCAGTTTTAATCCACACAGACTGTCCTCATCAGTGTTGTCCTCATCAGTGTTGTCACTTGTAAACAGAGCTTTGCACCCCGCCCCCATGTAACACGCTGAATTCTATTGATGTGGCTCATTGGCCGAAACTTGGAACAGTAGCAGACATTAAGCCAGTGAAACGCTGCATGCAAATGAATGAAAAACCCCCCTCAGCTAGGCGACTCAAGACTAAAATCTTGATTTTTTAAATCGCTAAATATACCTATTTACTGGTTATATAACGACTCAATTTGATGTGGGATGGATAGTCCATACTCTCCTTTGTGTAATTATAAAAAAGAAAAAAAAAAGCATTTTTTCACATATCAAACTACTAACTCCAATTGCGCGATTTCGACTTGGCGAGATTGTACTCAATTTACCAGAGGGTGACACATATCGCAACGGTGCGTTTTTTTTCAAAAACCACGAAAGTGTTGTGCAGGACACTCATCACATGATGTGTGCTTTGGTTTGGTGAAGATTGGACAAAATTTCAAGGAGGAAGCGCAAAAAAACTGTTTTGGACAAAATTCAAAATGGCGGAAAATGTAGTTGGCGGAAAGGGGCGTGGCCTAGTTGAGTAGATGCGGGAGGACCCAAGGAATCCAGGGAAAAAATAAGTTTGACGATAGACCCCACGGTTCAAAAGTTATGGACCAAAAGGTAAGGAGGGCTGTTATAGCGCCACCATCTTGTCAATTGGTGCAATTTTTCCGTGGATAGTAAAAGACCCCTCTGTGAACCTCCCTAACAAGTTTCGTAGCTGTACCTTGTATGGTTTCTGAGATACAGCTAATTTAATGTGTTATTTTTGTCTACATCATTCTCTCTACCCAAGATGCAACACTCCTGCTCAGAGTTACTGTTAAGCTATATGTATGTGGTCAAATCACACTGGATTCCTGCTTCCAGTACACTTTTTGCATGTGTTTTTTAACAGAGAAGAGTTGGAGCTGCTGAAAACATACAGTATGCAAATTAGAGTGAGAGCATGAGTGATATACCCACTGTGATACAAGTATAGGTGTGTCTGTTGTCTGTACAATAGCTGTCAAGTGTCATACAAGAAGGAAGGCTGGCCATAATGACAATGAATCCGCACTTCCTGCCGCCCTTCAAAATCAAACAATTTAGAAGGTACAGGTACTGAATGCTGCTATAGCGCCCCCTTTTGGTGGAATTGCACCAAATTTGACACGCACGGTCTGGGATGGTCTCCGAAGACCTCCTGTAAGTTTCGTGAAGATTCCTTAATCGGTCATGAAGTAATGACAATTTAGCTGTGAGGCCACGCCCCTCTCAACTTTAACGATCAATATCTCCGAAACTAAAGTAGATTTTCAAAAATGCAAAAAGCACGGTTGTAGAGCTTGCTCCAAAGATGCTTCCTGGAGATTCTAGTGCAAATCGGTCAAACGGTCTAGGAGGAGATGCAAAAAATGTGTTTTCCAAACTTTTCCAAATATCTCAAAAACTTTCCAGGCGGACATTGAGGGTCCTTATGGCAAACTTGTAGAGCAGGTCCACCTGAACATCTGGAAAAAAAAAGTTTGAAAATCGGACCAACGGCGTGGAAGTTATGGCCTTTAACGTAAAACCGTCGATTATAGCGCCACCTTCAGGCCGATTCGAAAAATCTTTTTTGAGCACCTACCAGCCAACAATATCTGTCATTGGGCCAGGTTTCAGGTCTCTACCATTTACCAACTCACGGGAATTTGCGTCGGGGCAGATGAACAATAATAACGAGAATAATAAATATAGCCGCAAGCGGCGATGGGCGGGGTTCAAGCCTTGCGCAGATGACAAAGCTTCTGATTCTGACTAGGACATCCTCCTTGATATATCTGACAAGTTTCGCGATCATTGGACAAACAGGTGTGGAGTTACAGCCTTTTTTATGTTAAGCCACGCCCATTTCTGGCGTTTATGGCGCCCCCTTTTGGTCGATTTGCACAAAATTCGACACACATGGTCTAGGATGGTCTCCGAAGACCTCCTGCAAGTTTCGTGAAGATTCCTCCATCGGTAATGAAGTTATGACAATTTAGCTGATAGGCCACGCCCTCTCACAACTTTAACGATCAACATCTCAGAAACGAAAGTAGATTTTCAAAAATCCAAAAAGCACGATTGTAGAGCTTGCTCCAAAGATGCTTCCTGGCGATGTTGGTACAAATCGGTCCAACGGTCTAGGAGGAGATGCAAAAAATGTGTTTTCCAAACTTTTCCAAATATCTCAAAAACTTTCCAGGCGGACCTTGAGGAAACGGGGGGGTACTTTGAAGAGCAGGATCACCTGAACATGTGGAAAAAAGTTTTTTGAAAATCGGACAAACGGCATGGAAGTTATGGCCTTTCAAAGTTTGAAATTTGAACCCCTAATTATAGCGCCCCCATCAGGCCGACTCACAAAATATTTCTGGAGCATCTAGGAACCAACCATATCTGTCAGTGGGCCAAATCTCATGTCTCTGCAGTATACCAACTCACGGGAATTTGCAATGAGGCAGAGAGGAAAAGAAAAAATAAACCATAATATAGCCGCAAGCGGCGATGGGCGGGGTTCAAGCCTTGCGCAGATGGCAAAGCTTCTGATTCTGACTAGGACATCCTCCTTGATATATCTGACAAGTTTCGCGATCATTGGACAAACAGGTGTGGAGTTACAGCCTTTTTTATGTTAAGCCACGCCCATTTCTGGCGTTTATGGCGCCCCCTTTTGGTCGAATTGCACAAGATTTGACACACATGGTCTAGGATGGTCTCCGAAGACCTCGTGCAAGTTTCGTGAAGATTCCTTAATCGGTCATGAAGTTATGACAATTTAGCTGTGAGGCCACGCCCTCTCTCAACTTTAACGATCAATATCTCTGAAACTAAAGTAGATTTTCAAAAATGCAAAAAGCACGGTTGTAGAGCTTGCTCCAAAGATGCTTCCTGGAGATTCTAGTGCAAATCGGTCAAACGGTCTAGGAGGAGATGCAAAAAATGTGTTTTCCAAACTTTTCCAAATATCTCAAAAACTTTCCAGGCGGACATTAAGGGTCCTTATGGCAAATTTGTAGAGCAGGTCCACCTGAACATCTGGGAAAAAAAAGTTTGAAAATCGGACCAACGGCGTGGAAGTTAAGGCCTTTAACGTAAAACCATCGATTATAGCGCCACCTTCAGGCCGATTCGAAAAATCTTTTTTGAGCACCTACCTGCCAACAATATCTGTCATTTGGCCAAATGTCAGGTCTCTACCATTTACCAACTCACGGGAATTTGCGTTGGGGCAGATGAACAAGAAGAAGAATAATAATAAATATAGCCGCAAGCGGCGATGGGCGGGGTTCAAGCCTTGCGCAGATGACAAAGCTTCTGATTCTGACTAGGACATCCTCCTTGATATCTCTGACAAGTTTCGCGATCATTGGACAAACAGGTGTGGAGTTACAGCCTTTTTTATGTTAAGCCACGCCCATTTCTGGCGTTTATGGCGCCCCCTTTTGGTCGAATTGCACAACATTTGACACACATGGTCTAGGATGGTCTCCGAAGACCTCCTGCAAGTTTCGTGAAGATTCCTTAATCGGTCATGAAGTTATTACAATTTAGCTGTGAGGCCACGCCCTCTCACAACTTTAACGATTAATATCTCCGAAACGAAAGGAGATTTCAAAGGTTTCAAAAAGCCAGTTTGTAGAGCTTGCTCCATAGATGCTTTCTGGCGATGGTGGTGCAAATCGGTCCAACGGTCTAGGAGGAGATGTCAAAAATGTGTTTTCCAAACTTTTCCAAATATCTCAAAAACTTTCCAGGCGGACATTGAGGGTCCTTATGGCAAATTTGTAGAGCAGCTCCACCTGAACATCTGGAAAAAAAAAGTTTGAAAATCGGACCAACGGCGTGGAAGTTAAGGCCTTTAACGTAAAACCATCGATTATAGCGCCACCTTCAGGCCGATTCGAAAAATATTTTTTGAGCAGCTACCTGCCAACAATATCTGTCATTGGGCCAAATCTCAGGTCTCTACCATTTACCAACTCACGGGAATTTGCGTTGGGGCAGATGAACAAGAAGAAGAATAATAATAATAAATATAGCCGCAAGCGGCGATGGGCGGGGTTCAAGCCTTGCGCAGATGACAAAGCTTCTGATTCAGACTAGGACATCCTCCTTGATATATCTGACAAGTTTCGCGATCATTGGACAAACAGGTGTGGAGTTACAGCCTTTTTTTATGTTAAGCCACGCCCATTTCTGGCGTTTATGGCGCCCCCTTTTGGTCGAATTGCACAAAATTCGACACACATGGTCTAGGATGGTCTCCGAAGACCTCCTGCAATTTTCGTGAAGATTCCTTCATCGGTAATGAAGTTATGACAATTTAGCTGATAGGCAACGCCCTCTCACAACTTTAACGATCAATAGCTCCGAAACGAAAGTAGATTTTCAAAAATCCAAAAAGCAGGGTTGTAGAGCTTGCTCCAAAGATGCTCCCTGGCGATTTTGGTGCAAATCGGTCCAACGGTCTAGGAGGAGATGCAAAAAATGTGTTTTCCAAACTTTTCCAAATATCTCAAAAACTTTCCAGGCGGACCTTGAGGAAACTGGGGGGTACTTTGAAGAGCAGGATCACCTGAACGTGTGGAAAAAAGTTGTTTGAAAATCGGACAAACGGCGTGGAAGTTATGGCCTTTCAAAGTTTAAAATTTGAACCCCTAATTATAGCGCCCCCATCAGGCCGATTCACAAAATATTTCTGGAGTATCTAGGAACCAACCATATCGGTCAGTGGGCCAAATCTCATGTCTCTGCAGTATACCAACTCACGGGAATTTGCAATGAGGCAGAGAGGAAAAGAAAAAATAAACCATAATATAGCCGCAAGCGGCGATGGGCGGGGTTCAAGCCTTGCGCAGATGACAAAGCTTCTGATTCTGACTAGGACATCCTCCTTTATATATCTGACAAGTTTCGCGATCATTGGACAAACAGGTGTGGAGTTACAGCCTTTTTTATGTTAAGCCACGCCCATTTCTGGCGTTTATGGCGCCCCCTTTTGGTCGAATTGCACAAAATTTGACACACATGGTCTAGGATGGTCTCCGAAGACCTCCTGCAAGTTTCGTGAAGATTCCTTAATCGGTCATGAAGTTATGACAATTTAGCTGTGAGGCCACGCCCTCTCACAACTTTAACGATTAATATCTCCAAAACGAAAGGAGATTTCAAAGGTTTCAAAAAGGCAGTTTGTAGAGCTTGCTCCATAGATGCTTCCTGGCGATGGTGGTGCAAATCGGTCCAACGGTCTAGGAGAAGATGTCAAAAAGGTGTTTTCCAAACTTTTCCAAATATCTCAAAAACTTTCCAGGCGGACATTGAGGGTCCTTATTGCAAATTTGTAGAGCAGGTCCACCTGAACATCTGGAAAAAAAAAGTTTGAAAATCGGACCAACGGCGTGGAAGTTATGGCCTTTCAAAGTTTGAAATTTGAACCCCTAATTATAGCGCCCCCATTAGGCCGATTCACAAAATATTTCTGGAGCATCTAGGAACCAACCATATCTGTCAGTGGGCCAAATCTCATGTCTCTGCAGTATACCAACTCACGGGAATTTGCAATGAGGCAGAGAGGAAAATAAAAAATAAACCATAATATAGCCGCAAGCGGCGATGGGCGGGGTTCAAGCCTTGCGCAGATGACAAAGCTTCTGATTCTGACTAGGACATCCTCCTTGATATATCTGACAAGTTTCGCGATCATTGGACAAACAGGTGTGGAGTTACAGCCTTTTTTATGTTAAGCCACGCCCATTTCTGGCGTTTATGGCGCCCCCTTTTGGTCGAATTGCACAAAATTTGACACACATGGTCTAGGATGGTCTCCGAAGACCTCCTGCAAGTTTCGTGAAGATTCCTTAATCGGTCATGAAGTTATTACAATTTAGCTGTGAGGCCACGCCCTCTCACAACTTTAACGATTAATATCTCCGAAACGAAAGGAGATTTCAAAGGTTTCAAAAAGCCAGTTTGTAGAGCTTGCTCCATAGATGCTTCCTGGCGATGGTGGTGCAAATCGGTCCAACGGTCTAGGAGGAGATGCAAAAAATGTGTTTTCCAAACTTTTCCAAATATCTCAAAAACTTTCCAGGCGGACATTGAGGGTCCTTATGGCAAACTTGTAGAGCAGGTCCACCTGAACATCTGGAAAAAAAAAGTTTGAAAATCGGACCAACGGCGTGGAAGTTAAGGCCTTTAACGTAAAACCATCAATTATAGCGCCACCTTCAGGCCGATTCGAAAAATCTTTTTTGAGCACCTACCTGCCAACAATATCTGTCATTGGGCCAAATGTCAGGTCTCTACCATTTACCAACTCACGGGAATTTGCGTTGGGGCAGATGAACAACAAGAATAATAAACCGGCACAAAAACAATAGGGTTTCAGCCCCTTCAGGGCTTGAACCCCTAAATATAGCCGCAAGCGGCGATGGGCGGGGTTCAAGCCTTGCGCAGATGACAAAGCTTCTGATTCTGACTAGGACATCCTCCTTGATATATCTGCCAAGTTTTGCGATCATTGGACAAACAGGTGTGGAGTTACAGCCTTTTTTATGTTAAGCCACGCCCATTTCTGGCTTTTATGGCGCCCCCTTTTGGTCGAATTGCACAAAATTTGACACACATGGTCTAGGATGGTCTCCGAAGACCTCCTGCAAGTTTCGTGAAGATTCCTTAATCGGTCATGAAGTTATGACAATTTAGCTGTGAGGCCACGCCCTCTCACAACTTCAACGATTAATATCTCCGAAACGAAAGGAGATTTCAAAGGTTTCAAAAAGCCAGTTTGTAGAGCTTGCTCCATAGATGCTTCCTGGCGATGGTGGTGCAAATCGGTCCAACGGTCTAGGAGGAGATGCAAAAAATGTGTTTTCCAAACTTTTCCAAATATCTCAAAAACTTTCCAGGCGGACATTGAGGGTCCTTATGGCAAACTTGTAGAGCAGGTTCACCTGAACATCTGGAAAAAAAAAGTTTGAAAATCGGACCAACGGCGTGGAAGTTAAGGCCTTTAACGTAAAACCTTCGATTATAGCGCCACCTTCAGGCCGATTCGAAAAATCTTTTTTGAGCACCTACCAGCCAACAATATCTGTCATTGGGCCAAATGTGAGGTCTCTACCATTTACCAACTCACGGGAATTTGCGTTGGGGCAGATGAAAAACAACAAGAATAATAATAATAATAATAAACCGGGTGAAAAACAATAGGGTTTCAGCCCCTTCAGGGCTTGAACCCCTAATAATAAACCGGGTGAAAAACAATAGGGTTTCAGCCCCTTCAGGGCTTGAACCCCTAAATATAGCCGCAAGCGGCGATGGGCGGGGTTCAAGCCTTGCGCAGATGACAAAGCTTCTGATTCTGACTAGGACATCCTCCTTGATATATCTGACAAGTTTCGCGATCATTGGACAAACAGGTGTGGAGTTACAGCCTTTTTTATGTTAAGCCACGCCCATTTCTGGCGTTTATGGCGCCCCCTTTTGGTGGAATTGCACCAAATTTGACACACATGGTCTAGGATGGTCTCCGAAGACCTCCTGCAAGTTTGGTGAAGATTCCTTAATCGGTCATGAAGTTATGACAATTTAGCTGTGAGGCCACGCCCTCTCTCAACTTTAACGATCAATATCTCCGAAACTAAAGTAGATTTTCAAAAATGCAAAAAGCACGGTTGTAGAGCTTGCTCCAAAGATACTTCCTGGAGATTCTAGTGCAAATCGGTCAAACGGTTTAGGAGGAGATGCAAAAAATGTGTTTTCCAAACTTTTCCAAATATCTCAAAAACTTTCCAGGCGGACATTGAGGGTCCTTATGGCAAACTTGTAGAGCAGGTCCACCTGAACATCTGGAAAAAAAAAGTTTGAAAATCGGACCAACGGCGTGGAAGTTAAGGCCTTTAACGTAAAACCATCGATTATAGCGCCACCTTCAGGCCGATTCGAAAAATATTTTTTGAGCAGCTACCTGCCAACAATATCTGTCATTGGGCCAAATCTCAGGTCTCTACCATTTACCAACTCACGGGAATTTGCGTTGGGGCAGATGAACAAGAAGAAGAATAATAATAATAAATATAGCCGCAAGCGGCGATGGGCGGGGTTCAAGCCTTGCGCAGATGACAAAGCTTCTGATTCTGACTAGGACATCCTCCTTGATATAGCTGACAAGTTTCGCGATCATTGGACAAACAGGTGTGGAGTTAGCCTTTTTTATGTTTAGCCACGCCCATTTCTGGCGTTTATGGCGCCCCCTTTTGGTCGAATTGCACAAAATTTGACACACATGGTCTAGGAATGGTTGCTTCTTTCCTTCAATACTCTTCGTTACTGTTCGACAACAATACACACATAACGCGATACTAAAACCCACGTTCAACGATAACTAGATGGTCGCACAGTCCCTAAAACAGAAACAAGACATAACGATAGTTAGGGATCATGATTAAACTCACCTAGGACTAGGTGAGGAAAAGCCAGAGGTGTTGCACTTCCTGCATCAGTTTTAATCCACACAGACTGTCCTCATCAGTGTTGTCCTCATCAGTGTTGTCACTTGTAAACAGAGCTTTGCACCCCGCCCCCATGTAACACGCTGAATTCTATTGATGTGGCTCATTGGCCGAAACTTGGAACAGTAGCAGACATTAAGCCAGTGAAACGCTGCATGCAAATGAATGAAAAACCCCCCTCAGCTAGGCGACTCAAGACTAAAATCTTGATTTTTTAAATCGCTAAATATACCTATTTACTGGTTATATAACGACTCAATTTGATGTGGGATGGATAGTCCATACTCTCCTTTGTGTAATTATAAAAAAGAAAAAAAAAAGCATTTTTTCACATATCAAACTACTAACTCCAATTGCGCGATTTCGACTTGGCGAGATTGTACTCAATTTACCAGAGGGTGACACATATCGCAACGGTGCGTTTTTTTTCAAAAACCACGAAAGTGTTGTGCAGGACACTCATCACATGATGTGTGCTTTGGTTTGGTGAAGATTGGACAAAATTTCAAGGAGGAAGCGCAAAAAAACTGTTTTGGACAAAATTCAAAATGGCGGAAAATGTAGTTGGCGGAAAGGGGCGTGGCCTAGTTGAGTAGATGCGGGAGGACCCAAGGAATCCAGGGAAAAAATAAGTTTGACGATAGACCCCACGGTTCAAAAGTTATGGACCAAAAGGTAAGGAGGGCTGTTATAGCGCCACCATCTTGTCAATTGGTGCAATTTTTCCGTGGATAGTAAAAGACCCCTCTGTGAACCTCCCTAACAAGTTTCGTAGCTGTACCTTGTATGGTTTCTGAGATACAGCTAATTTAATGTGTTATTTTTGTCTACATCATTCTCTCTACCCAAGATGCAACACTCCTGCTCAGAGTTACTGTTAAGCTATATGTATGTGGTCAAATCACACTGGATTCCTGCTTCCAGTACACTTTTTGCATGTGTTTTTTAACAGAGAAGAGTTGGAGCTGCTGAAAACATACAGTATGCAAATTAGAGTGAGAGCATGAGTGATATACCCACTGTGATACAAGTATAGGTGTGTCTGTTGTCTGTACAATAGCTGTCAAGTGTCATACAAGAAGGAAGGCTGGCCATAATGACAATGAATCCGCACTTCCTGCCGCCCTTCAAAATCAAACAATTTAGAAGGTACAGGTACTGAATGCTGCTATAGCGCCCCCTTTTGGTGGAATTGCACCAAATTTGACACGCACGGTCTGGGATGGTCTCCGAAGACCTCCTGTAAGTTTCGTGAAGATTCCTTAATCGGTCATGAAGTAATGACAATTTAGCTGTGAGGCCACGCCCCTCTCAACTTTAACGATCAATATCTCCGAAACTAAAGTAGATTTTCAAAAATGCAAAAAGCACGGTTGTAGAGCTTGCTCCAAAGATGCTTCCTGGAGATTCTAGTGCAAATCGGTCAAACGGTCTAGGAGGAGATGCAAAAAATGTGTTTTCCAAACTTTTCCAAATATCTCAAAAACTTTCCAGGCGGACATTGAGGGTCCTTATGGCAAACTTGTAGAGCAGGTCCACCTGAACATCTGGAAAAAAAAAGTTTGAAAATCGGACCAACGGCGTGGAAGTTATGGCCTTTAACGTAAAACCGTCGATTATAGCGCCACCTTCAGGCCGATTCGAAAAATCTTTTTTGAGCACCTACCAGCCAACAATATCTGTCATTGGGCCAGGTTTCAGGTCTCTACCATTTACCAACTCACGGGAATTTGCGTCGGGGCAGATGAACAATAATAACGAGAATAATAAATATAGCCGCAAGCGGCGATGGGCGGGGTTCAAGCCTTGCGCAGATGACAAAGCTTCTGATTCTGACTAGGACATCCTCCTTGATATATCTGACAAGTTTCGCGATCATTGGACAAACAGGTGTGGAGTTACAGCCTTTTTTATGTTAAGCCACGCCCATTTCTGGCGTTTATGGCGCCCCCTTTTGGTCGATTTGCACAAAATTCGACACACATGGTCTAGGATGGTCTCCGAAGACCTCCTGCAAGTTTCGTGAAGATTCCTCCATCGGTAATGAAGTTATGACAATTTAGCTGATAGGCCACGCCCTCTCACAACTTTAACGATCAACATCTCAGAAACGAAAGTAGATTTTCAAAAATCCAAAAAGCACGATTGTAGAGCTTGCTCCAAAGATGCTTCCTGGCGATGTTGGTACAAATCGGTCCAACGGTCTAGGAGGAGATGCAAAAAATGTGTTTTCCAAACTTTTCCAAATATCTCAAAAACTTTCCAGGCGGACCTTGAGGAAACGGGGGGGTACTTTGAAGAGCAGGATCACCTGAACATGTGGAAAAAAGTTTTTTGAAAATCGGACAAACGGCATGGAAGTTATGGCCTTTCAAAGTTTGAAATTTGAACCCCTAATTATAGCGCCCCCATCAGGCCGACTCACAAAATATTTCTGGAGCATCTAGGAACCAACCATATCTGTCAGTGGGCCAAATCTCATGTCTCTGCAGTATACCAACTCACGGGAATTTGCAATGAGGCAGAGAGGAAAAGAAAAAATAAACCATAATATAGCCGCAAGCGGCGATGGGCGGGGTTCAAGCCTTGCGCAGATGGCAAAGCTTCTGATTCTGACTAGGACATCCTCCTTGATATATCTGACAAGTTTCGCGATCATTGGACAAACAGGTGTGGAGTTACAGCCTTTTTTATGTTAAGCCACGCCCATTTCTGGCGTTTATGGCGCCCCCTTTTGGTCGAATTGCACAAGATTTGACACACATGGTCTAGGATGGTCTCCGAAGACCTCGTGCAAGTTTCGTGAAGATTCCTTAATCGGTCATGAAGTTATGACAATTTAGCTGTGAGGCCACGCCCTCTCTCAACTTTAACGATCAATATCTCTGAAACTAAAGTAGATTTTCAAAAATGCAAAAAGCACGGTTGTAGAGCTTGCTCCAAAGATGCTTCCTGGAGATTCTAGTGCAAATCGGTCAAACGGTCTAGGAGGAGATGCAAAAAATGTGTTTTCCAAACTTTTCCAAATATCTCAAAAACTTTCCAGGCGGACATTAAGGGTCCTTATGGCAAATTTGTAGAGCAGGTCCACCTGAACATCTGGGAAAAAAAAGTTTGAAAATCGGACCAACGGCGTGGAAGTTAAGGCCTTTAACGTAAAACCATCGATTATAGCGCCACCTTCAGGCCGATTCGAAAAATCTTTTTTGAGCACCTACCTGCCAACAATATCTGTCATTTGGCCAAATGTCAGGTCTCTACCATTTACCAACTCACGGGAATTTGCGTTGGGGCAGATGAACAAGAAGAAGAATAATAATAAATATAGCCGCAAGCGGCGATGGGCGGGGTTCAAGCCTTGCGCAGATGACAAAGCTTCTGATTCTGACTAGGACATCCTCCTTGATATCTCTGACAAGTTTCGCGATCATTGGACAAACAGGTGTGGAGTTACAGCCTTTTTTATGTTAAGCCACGCCCATTTCTGGCGTTTATGGCGCCCCCTTTTGGTCGAATTGCACAACATTTGACACACATGGTCTAGGATGGTCTCCGAAGACCTCCTGCAAGTTTCGTGAAGATTCCTTAATCGGTCATGAAGTTATTACAATTTAGCTGTGAGGCCACGCCCTCTCACAACTTTAACGATTAATATCTCCGAAACGAAAGGAGATTTCAAAGGTTTCAAAAAGCCAGTTTGTAGAGCTTGCTCCATAGATGCTTTCTGGCGATGGTGGTGCAAATCGGTCCAACGGTCTAGGAGGAGATGTCAAAAATGTGTTTTCCAAACTTTTCCAAATATCTCAAAAACTTTCCAGGCGGACATTGAGGGTCCTTATGGCAAATTTGTAGAGCAGCTCCACCTGAACATCTGGAAAAAAAAAGTTTGAAAATCGGACCAACGGCGTTGAAGTTAAGGCCTTTAACGTAAAACCATCGATTATAGCGCCACCTTCAGGCCGATTCGAAAAATATTTTTTGAGCAGCTACCTGCCAACAATATCTGTCATTGGGCCAAATCTCAGGTCTCTACCATTTACCAACTCACGGGAATTTGCGTTGGGGCAGATGAACAAGAAGAAGAATAATAATAATAAATATAGCCGCAAGCGGCGATGGGCGGGGTTCAAGCCTTGCGCAGATGACAAAGCTTCTGATTCTGACTAGGACATCCTCCTTGATATATCTGCCAAGTTTTGCGATCATTGGACAAACAGGTGTGGAGTTACAGCCTTTTTTATGTTAAGCCACGCCCATTTCTGGCTTTTATGGCGCCCCCTTTTGGTCGAATTGCACAAAATTTGACACACATGGTCTAGGATGGTCTCCGAAGACCTCCTGCAAGTTTCGTGAAGATTCCTTAATCGGTCATGAAGTTATGACAATTTAGCTGTGAGGCCACGCCCTCTCACAACTTCAACGATTAATATCTCCGAAACGAAAGGAGATTTCAAAGGTTTCAAAAAGCCAGTTTGTAGAGCTTGCTCCATAGATGCTTCCTGGCGATGGTGGTGCAAATCGGTCCAACGGTCTAGGAGGAGATGCAAAAAATGTGTTTTCCAAACTTTTCCAAATATCTCAAAAACTTTCCAGGCGGACATTGAGGGTCCTTATGGCAAACTTGTAGAGCAGGTTCACCTGAACATCTGGAAAAAAAAAGTTTGAAAATCGGACCAACGGCGTGGAAGTTAAGGCCTTTAACGTAAAACCTTCGATTATAGCGCCACCTTCAGGCCGATTCGAAAAATCTTTTTTGAGCACCTACCAGCCAACAATATCTGTCATTGGGCCAAATGTGAGGTCTCTACCATTTACCAACTCACGGGAATTTGCGTTGGGGCAGATGAAAAACAACAAGAATAATAATAATAATAATAAACCGGGTGAAAAACAATAGGGTTTCAGCCCCTTCAGGGCTTGAACCCCTAATAATAAACCGGGTGAAAAACAATAGGGTTTCAGCCCCTTCAGGGCTTGAACCCCTAAATATAGCCGCAAGCGGCGATGGGCGGGGTTCAAGCCTTGCGCAGATGACAAAGCTTCTGATTCTGACTAGGACATCCTCCTTGATATATCTGACAAGTTTCGCGATCATTGGACAAACAGGTGTGGAGTTACAGCCTTTTTTATGTTAAGCCACGCCCATTTCTGGCGTTTATGGCGCCCCCTTTTGGTGGAATTGCACCAAATTTGACACACATGGTCTAGGATGGTCTCCGAAGACCTCCTGCAAGTTTGGTGAAGATTCCTTAATCGGTCATGAAGTTATGACAATTTAGCTGTGAGGCCACGCCCTCTCTCAACTTTAACGATCAATATCTCCGAAACTAAAGTAGATTTTCAAAAATGCAAAAAGCACGGTTGTAGAGCTTGCTCCAAAGATACTTCCTGGAGATTCTAGTGCAAATCGGTCAAACGGTTTAGGAGGAGATGCAAAAAATGTGTTTTCCAAACTTTTCCAAATATCTCAAAAACTTTCCAGGCGGACATTGAGGGTCCTTATGGCAAACTTGTAGAGCAGGTCCACCTGAACATCTGGAAAAAAAAAGTTTGAAAATCGGACCAACGGCGTGGAAGTTAAGGCCTTTAACGTAAAACCATCGATTATAGCGCCACCTTCAGGCCGATTCGAAAAATATTTTTTGAGCAGCTACCTGCCAACAATATCTGTCATTGGGCCAAATCTCAGGTCTCTACCATTTACCAACTCACGGGAATTTGCGTTGGGGCAGATGAACAAGAAGAAGAATAATAATAATAAATATAGCCGCAAGCGGCGATGGGCGGGGTTCAAGCCTTGCGCAGATGACAAAGCTTCTGATTCTGACTAGGACATCCTCCTTGATATAGCTGACAAGTTTCGCGATCATTGGACAAACAGGTGTGGAGTTAGCCTTTTTTATGTTTAGCCACGCCCATTTCTGGCGTTTATGGCGCCCCCTTTTGGTCGAATTGCACAAAATTTGACACACATGGTCTAGGAATGGTTGCTTCTTTCCTTCAATACTCTTCGTTACTGTTCGACAACAATACACACATAACGCGATACTAAAACCCACGTTCAACGATAACTAGATGGTCGCACAGTCCCTAAAACAGAAACAAGACATAACGATAGTTAGGGATCATGATTAAACTCACCTAGGACTAGGTGAGGAAAAGCCAGAGGTGTTGCACTTCCTGCATCAGTTTTAATCCACACAGACTGTCCTCATCAGTGTTGTCCTCATCAGTGTTGTCACTTGTAAACAGAGCTTTGCACCCCGCCCCCATGTAACACGCTGAATTCTATTGATGTGGCTCATTGGCCGAAACTTGGAACAGTAGCAGACATTAAGCCAGTGAAACGCTGCATGCAAATGAATGAAAAACCCCCCTCAGCTAGGCGACTCAAGACTAAAATCTTGATTTTTTAAATCGCTAAATATACCTATTTACTGGTTATATAACGACTCAATTTGATGTGGGATGGATAGTCCATACTCTCCTTTGTGTAATTATAAAAAAGAAAAAAAAAAGCATTTTTTCACATATCAAACTACTAACTCCAATTGCGCGATTTCGACTTGGCGAGATTGTACTCAATTTACCAGAGGGTGACACATATCGCAACGGTGCGTTTTTTTTCAAAAACCACGAAAGTGTTGTGCAGGACACTCATCACATGATGTGTGCTTTGGTTTGGTGAAGATTGGACAAAATTTCAAGGAGGAAGCGCAAAAAAACTGTTTTGGACAAAATTCAAAATGGCGGAAAATGTAGTTGGCGGAAAGGGGCGTGGCCTAGTTGAGTAGATGCGGGAGGACCCAAGGAATCCAGGGAAAAAATAAGTTTGACGATAGACCCCACGGTTCAAAAGTTATGGACCAAAAGGTAAGGAGGGCTGTTATAGCGCCACCATCTTGTCAATTGGTGCAATTTTTCCGTGGATAGTAAAAGACCCCTCTGTGAACCTCCCTAACAAGTTTCGTAGCTGTACCTTGTATGGTTTCTGAGATACAGCTAATTTAATGTGTTATTTTTGTCTACATCATTCTCTCTACCCAAGATGCAACACTCCTGCTCAGAGTTACTGTTAAGCTATATGTATGTGGTCAAATCACACTGGATTCCTGCTTCCAGTACACTTTTTGCATGTGTTTTTTAACAGAGAAGAGTTGGAGCTGCTGAAAACATACAGTATGCAAATTAGAGTGAGAGCATGAGTGATATACCCACTGTGATACAAGTATAGGTGTGTCTGTTGTCTGTACAATAGCTGTCAAGTGTCATACAAGAAGGAAGGCTGGCCATAATGACAATGAATCCGCACTTCCTGCCGCCCTTCAAAATCAAACAATTTAGAAGGTACAGGTACTGAATGCTGCTATAGCGCCCCCTTTTGGTGGAATTGCACCAAATTTGACACGCACGGTCTGGGATGGTCTCCGAAGACCTCCTGTAAGTTTCGTGAAGATTCCTTAATCGGTCATGAAGTAATGACAATTTAGCTGTGAGGCCACGCCCCTCTCAACTTTAACGATCAATATCTCCGAAACTAAAGTAGATTTTCAAAAATGCAAAAAGCACGGTTGTAGAGCTTGCTCCAAAGATGCTTCCTGGAGATTCTAGTGCAAATCGGTCAAACGGTCTAGGAGGAGATGCAAAAAATGTGTTTTCCAAACTTTTCCAAATATCTCAAAAACTTTCCAGGCGGACATTGAGGGTCCTTATGGCAAACTTGTAGAGCAGGTCCACCTGAACATCTGGAAAAAAAAAGTTTGAAAATCGGACCAACGGCGTGGAAGTTATGGCCTTTAACGTAAAACCGTCGATTATAGCGCCACCTTCAGGCCGATTCGAAAAATCTTTTTTGAGCACCTACCAGCCAACAATATCTGTCATTGGGCCAGGTTTCAGGTCTCTACCATTTACCAACTCACGGGAATTTGCGTCGGGGCAGATGAACAATAATAACGAGAATAATAAATATAGCCGCAAGCGGCGATGGGCGGGGTTCAAGCCTTGCGCAGATGACAAAGCTTCTGATTCTGACTAGGACATCCTCCTTGATATATCTGACAAGTTTCGCGATCATTGGACAAACAGGTGTGGAGTTACAGCCTTTTTTATGTTAAGCCACGCCCATTTCTGGCGTTTATGGCGCCCCCTTTTGGTCGATTTGCACAAAATTCGACACACATGGTCTAGGATGGTCTCCGAAGACCTCCTGCAAGTTTCGTGAAGATTCCTCCATCGGTAATGAAGTTATGACAATTTAGCTGATAGGCCACGCCCTCTCACAACTTTAACGATCAATATCTCAGAAACGAAAGTAGATTTTCAAAAATCCAAAAAGCACGATTGTAGAGCTTGCTCCAAAGATGCTTCCTGGCGATGTTGGTACAAATCGGTCCAACGGTCTAGGAGGAGATGCAAAAAATGTGTTTTCCAAACTTTTCCAAATATCTCAAAAACTTTCCAGGCGGACCTTGAGGAAACGGGGGGGGTACTTTGAAGAGCAGGATCACCTGAACATGTGGAAAAAAGTTTTTTGAAAATCGGACAAACGGCATGGAAGTTATGGCCTTTCAAAGTTTGAAATTTGAACCCCTAATTATAGCGCCCCCATCAGGCCGACTCACAAAATATTTCTGGAGCATCTAGGAACCAACCATATCTGTCAGTGGGCCAAATCTCATGTCTCTGCAGTATACCAACTCACGGGAATTTGCAATGAGGCAGAGAGGAAAAGAAAAAATAAACCATAATATAGCCGCAAGCGGCGATGGGCGGGGTTCAAGCCTTGCGCAGATGGCAAAGCTTCTGATTCTGACTAGGACATCCTCCTTGATATATCTGACAAGTTTCGCGATCATTGGACAAACAGGTGTGGAGTTACAGCCTTTTTTATGTTAAGCCACGCCCATTTCTGGCGTTTATGGCGCCCCCTTTTGGTCGAATTGCACAAGATTTGACACACATGGTCTAGGATGGTCTCCGAAGACCTCGTGCAAGTTTCGTGAAGATTCCTTAATCGGTCATGAAGTTATGACAATTTAGCTGTGAGGCCACGCCCTCTCTCAACTTTAACGATCAATATCTCTGAAACTAAAGTAGATTTTCAAAAATGCAAAAAGCACGGTTGTAGAGCTTGCTCCAAAGATGCTTCCTGGAGATTCTAGTGCAAATCGGTCAAACGGTCTAGGAGGAGATGCAAAAAATGTGTTTTCCAAACTTTTCCAAATATCTCAAAAACTTTCCAGGCGGACATTAAGGGTCCTTATGGCAAATTTGTAGAGCAGGTCCACCTGAACATCTGGGAAAAAAAAGTTTGAAAATCGGACCAACGGCGTGGAAGTTAAGGCCTTTAACGTAAAACCATCGATTATAGCGCCACCTTCAGGCCGATTCGAAAAATCTTTTTTGAGCACCTACCTGCCAACAATATCTGTCATTTGGCCAAATGTCAGGTCTCTACCATTTACCAACTCACGGGAATTTGCGTTGGGGCAGATGAACAAGAAGAAGAATAATAATAAATATAGCCGCAAGCGGCGATGGGCGGGGTTCAAGCCTTGCGCAGATGACAAAGCTTCTGATTCTGACTAGGACATCCTCCTTGATATCTCTGACAAGTTTCGCGATCATTGGACAAACAGGTGTGGAGTTACAGCCTTTTTTATGTTAAGCCACGCCCATTTCTGGCGTTTATGGCGCCCCCTTTTGGTCGAATTGCACAACATTTGACACACATGGTCTAGGATGGTCTCCGAAGACCTCCTGCAAGTTTCGTGAAGATTCCTTAATCGGTCATGAAGTTATTACAATTTAGCTGTGAGGCCACGCCCTCTCACAACTTTAACGATTAATATCTCCGAAACGAAAGGAGATTTCAAAGGTTTCAAAAAGCCAGTTTGTAGAGCTTGCTCCATAGATGCTTTCTGGCGATGGTGGTGCAAATCGGTCCAACGGTCTAGGAGGAGATGTCAAAAATGTGTTTTCCAAACTTTTCCAAATATCTCAAAAACTTTCCAGGCGGACATTGAGGGTCCTTATGGCAAATTTGTAGAGCAGCTCCACCTGAACATCTGGAAAAAAAAAGTTTGAAAATCGGACCAACGGCGTGGAAGTTAAGGCCTTTAACGTAAAACCATCGATTATAGCGCCACCTTCAGGCCGATTCGAAAAATATTTTTTGAGCAGCTACCTGCCAACAATATCTGTCATTGGGCCAAATCTCAGGTCTCTACCATTTACCAACTCACGGGAATTTGCGTTGGGGCAGAAGAACAAGAAGAAGAATAATAATAATAAATATAGCCGCAAGCGGCGATGGGCGGGGTTCAAGCCTTGCGCAGATGACAAAGCTTCTGATTCTGACTAGGACATCCTCCTTGATATATCTGCCAAGTTTTGCGATCATTGGACAAACAGGTGTGGAGTTACAGCCTTTTTTATGTTAAGCCACGCCCATTTCTGGCTTTTATGGCGCCCCCTTTTGGTCGAATTGCACAAAATTTGACACACATGGTCTAGGATGGTCTCCGAAGACCTCCTGCAAGTTTCGTGAAGATTCCTTAATCGGTCATGAAGTTATGACAATTTAGCTGTGAGGCCACGCCCTCTCACAACTTCAACGATTAATATCTCCGAAACGAAAGGAGATTTCAAAGGTTTCAAAAAGCCAGTTTGTAGAGCTTGCTCCATAGATGCTTCCTGGCGATGGTGGTGCAAATCGGTCCAACGGTCTAGGAGGAGATGCAAAAAATGTGTTTTCCAAACTTTTCCAAATATCTCAAAAACTTTCCAGGCGGACATTGAGGGTCCTTATGGCAAACTTGTAGAGCAGGTTCACCTGAACATCTGGAAAAAAAAAGTTTGAAAATCGGACCAACGGCGTGGAAGTTAAGGCCTTTAACGTAAAACCTTCGATTATAGCGCCACCTTCAGGCCGATTCGAAAAATCTTTTTTGAGCACCTACCAGCCAACAATATCTGTCATTGGGCCAAATGTGAGGTCTCTACCATTTACCAACTCACGGGAATTTGCGTTGGGGCAGATGAAAAACAACAAGAATAATAATAATAATAATAAACCGGGTGAAAAACAATAGGGTTTCAGCCCCTTCAGGGCTTGAACCCCTAATAATAAACCGGGTGAAAAACAATAGGGTTTCAGCCCCTTCAGGGCTTGAACCCCTAAATATAGCCGCAAGCGGCGATGGGCGGGGTTCAAGCCTTGCGCAGATGACAAAGCTTCTGATTCTGACTAGGACATCCTCCTTGATATATCTGACAAGTTTCGCGATCATTGGACAAACAGGTGTGGAGTTACAGCCTTTTTTATGTTAAGCCACGCCCATTTCTGGCGTTTATGGCGCCCCCTTTTGGTGGAATTGCACCAAATTTGACACACATGGTCTAGGATGGTCTCCGAAGACCTCCTGCAAGTTTGGTGAAGATTCCTTAATCGGTCATGAAGTTATGACAATTTAGCTGTGAGGCCACGCCCTCTCTCAACTTTAACGATCAATATCTCCGAAACTAAAGTAGATTTTCAAAAATGCAAAAAGCACGGTTGTAGAGCTTGCTCCAAAGATACTTCCTGGAGATTCTAGTGCAAATCGGTCAAACGGTTTAGGAGGAGATGCAAAAAATGTGTTTTCCAAACTTTTCCAAATATCTCAAAAACTTTCCAGGCGGACATTGAGGGTCCTTATGGCAAACTTGTAGAGCAGGTCCACCTGAACATCTGGAAAAAAAAAGTTTGAAAATCGGACCAACGGCGTGGAAGTTAAGGCCTTTAACGTAAAACCATCGATTATAGCGCCACCTTCAGGCCGATTCGAAAAATCTTTTTTGAGCACCTACCTGCCAACAATATCTGTCATTGGGCCAAAGTTCAGGTCTCTGCCATTTACCAACTCACGGGAATTTGCGTTGGGGCAGATGAACAACAAGAATAATAATAATAATAATAATAAATATAGCCGCAAGCGGCGATGGGCGGGGTTCAAGCCTTGCGCTGATGACAAAGCTTCTGATTCTGACTAGGACATCCTCCTTGATATATCTGACAAGTTTCGCGATCATTGGACAAACAGGTGTGGAGTTACAGCCTTTTTTATGTTAAGCCACGCCCATTTCTGGCGTTTATGGCGCCCCCTTTTGGTCGAATTGCACAAAATTTGACACACATGGTCTAGGATGGTCTCCGAAGACCTCCTGCATGTTTCGTGAAGATTCCTTAATCGGTCATGAAGTTATGACAATTTAGCTGTGAGGCCATGCCCTCTCACAACTTTAACGATTGATATCTCCGAAAGAAAAGGAGATTTCAAAGGTTTCAAAAAGGCAGTTTGTAGAGCTTGCTCCAGAGAGGCTTCCTGGCGATGCTGATGCAAATCGGTCCAACGGTCTAGGAGGAGTTCTCGAAAATGTGTTTTCCAAACTTTTCCAAATATCTCAAAAACTTTCCAGGCGGACATTGAGGGTCCTTATGGCAAACTTATAGAGCAGGTCCACCTGAACATCTGGAAAAAAAAAGTTTGAAAATCGGACCAACGGCGTGGAAGTTAAGGCCTTTAACGTAAAACCATCGATTATAGCGCCACCTTCAGGCCGATTCGAAAAATCTTTTTTGAGCACCTACCAGCCAACAATATCTGTCATTGGGCGAGGTTTCAGGTCTCTACCATTTACCAACTCACGGGAATTTGCGTTGGGGCAGATGAACAAGAATAATAACAAGAATAATAATAAACCGGGTGAAAAACAATAGGGTTTCAGCCCCTTCAGGGCTTGAACCCCTAATAATAATAAACCGGGTGAAAAACAATAGGGTTTCAGCCCCTTCAGGGCTTGAACCCCTAATAAACCGGGTGAAAAACAATAGGGTTTCAGCCCCTTCAGGGCTTGAACCCCTAATAAATGGGAAACGGAAGGTGCGATGGTGATTCCGCACGGGCCTCCTAAAGCTACTTTTCCACCCCGAGTCCAACGCCGCCATCCCTGAGCCTCTACGACTTACGGTTGCGGAGATACGTTGCTGTAGCGCCCCCCATAGGCAAACAATAGCGCCCCCTACAGGCCAAATGACAATTTCTTTTCTGCAATCAGCTCAGAAGTGTCAAGTGTCATACAAGAAGGAAGGCTGGCCATAATGGCAATGAATCAGCACTTCCTGCCGCCCTTCAAAATCAAACAATTTAGAAGGTACAGGTACTGAATGCTGCTATAGCGCCCCCTTTTGGTGGAATTGCACAAAATTTGACACACATGGTCTAGGATGGTCTCCGAAGACCTCCTGCAAGTTTCGTGAAGATTCCTTAATCGGTCATGAAGTAATGACAATTTAGCTGTGAGGTCACGCCCTCTCACAACTTTAACGATTAATATCTCCAAAACGAAAGGAGATTTCAAAGGTTTCAAAAAGGCAGTTTGTAGAGCTTGCTCCATAGATGCTTCCTGGTGATGGTGGTGCAAATCGGTCCAATGGTCTAGGAGGAGATGCAAAAAATGTGTTTTCCAAACTTTTCCAAATATCTCAAAAACTTTCCAGGCGGACATTGAGGGTCCTTATGGCAAACTTGTAGAGCAGGTCCACCTGAACATCTGGAAAAAAAAAGTTTGAAAATCGGACCAACGGCGTGGAAGTTAGGGCCTTTAACGTAAAACCGTGGATTATAGCGCCACCTTCAGGCCGATTCGAAAAATCTTTTTTGAGCACCTACCAGCCAACAATATCTGTCATTGGGCCAAAGTTCAGGTCTCTGCCATTTACCAACTCACGGGAATTTGCGTTGGGGCAGATGAACAACAAGAATAATAATAATAATAATAATAATAATAATAAACCGGGTGAAAAACAATAGGGTTTCAGCCCCTTCAGGGCTTGAACCCCTAATAAACCGGGTGAAAAACAATAGGGTTTCAGCCCCTTCAGGGCTTGAACCCCTAATAAATGTGAAACGGAAGGTGCGATGGTGATTCCGCACGGGCCTCCTAAAGCTACTTTTCCACCCCGAGTCCAACGCCGCCATCCCTGAGCCTCTACGACTTACGGTTGCGGAGATACGTTGCTGTAGCGCCCCCCATAGGCAAACAATAGCGCCCCCTACAGGCCAAATGACAATTTCTTTTCTGCAATCAGCTCAGAAGTGTCAAGTGTCATACAAGAAGGAAGGCTGGCCATAATGGCAATGAATCAGCACTTCCTGCCGCCCTTCAAAATCAAACAATTTAGAAGGTACAGGTACTGAATGCTGCTATAGCGCCCCCTTTTGGTGGAATTGCACAAAATTTGACACACATGGTCTAGGATGGTCTCCGAAGACCTCCTGCAAGTTTCGTGAAGATTCCTTAATCGGTCATGAAGTAATGACAATTTAGCTGTGAGGTCACGCCCTCTCACAACTTTAACGATTAATATCTCCAAAACGAAAGGAGATTTCAAAGGTTTCAAAAAGGCAGTTTGTAGAGCTTGCTCCATAGATGCTTCCTGGTGATGGTGGTGCAAATCGGTCCAATGGTCTAGGAGGAGATGCAAAAAATGTGTTTTCCAAACTTTTCCAAATATCTCAAAAACTTTCCAGGCGGACATTGAGGGTCCTTATGGCAAACTTGTAGAGCAGGTCCACCTGAACATCTGGAAAAAAAAAGTTTGAAAATCGGACCAACGGCGTGGAAGTTAGGGCCTTTAACGTAAAACCGTGGATTATAGCGCCACCTTCAGGCCGATTCGAAAAATCTTTTTTGAGCACCTACCAGCCAACAATATCTGTCATTGGGCCAAAGTTCAGGTCTCTGCCATTTACCAACTCACGGGAATTTGCGTTGGGGCAGATGAACAACAAGAATAATAATAATAATAATAATAATAATAATAAACCGGGTGAAAAACAATAGGGTTTCAGCCCCTTCAGGGCTTGAACCCCTAATAAACCGGGTGAAAAACAATAGGGTTTCAGCCCCTTCAGGGCTTGAACCCCTAATAAATGGGAAACGGAAGGTGCGATGGTGATTCCGCACGGGCCTCCTAAAGCTACTTTTCCACCCCGAGTCCAACGCCGCCATCCCTGAGCCTCTACGACTTACGGTTGCGGAGATACGTTGCTGTAGCGCCCCCCATAGGCAAACAATAGCGCCCCCTACAGGCCAAATGACAATTTCTTTTCTGCAATCAGCTCAGAAGTGTCAAGTGTCATACAAGAAGGAAGGCTGGCCATAATGGCAATGAATCAGCACTTCCTGCCGCCCTTCAAAATCAAACAATTTAGAAGGTACAGGTACTGAATGCTGCTATAGCGCCCCCTTTTGGTGGAATTGCACAAAATTTGACACACATGGTCTAGGATGGTCTCCGAAGACCTCCTGCAAGTTTCGTGAAGATTCCTTAATCGGTCATGAAGTAATGACAATTTAGCTGTGAGGTCACGCCCTCTCACAACTTTAACGATTAATATCTCCAAAACGAAAGGAGATTTCAAAGGTTTCAAAAAGGCAGTTTGTAGAGCTTGCTCCATAGATGCTTCCTGGTGATGGTGGTGCAAATCGGTCCAATGGTCTAGGAGGAGATGCAAAAAATGTGTTTTCCAAACTTTTCCAAATATCTCAAAAACTTTCCAGGCGGACATTGAGGGTCCTTATGGCAAACTTGTAGAGCAGGTCCACCTGAACATCTGGAAAAAAAAAGTTTGAAAATCGGACCAACGGCGTGGAAGTTAGGGCCTTTAACGTAAAACCGTGGATTATAGCGCCACCTTCAGGCCGATTCGAAAAATCTTTTTTGAGCACCTACCAGCCAACAATATCTGTCATTGGGCCAAATGTCAGGTCTCTACCATTTACCAACTCACGGGAATTTGCGTTGGGGCAGATGAACAAGAACGGGAATAATAATAAACCGGGTGAAAAACAATAGGGTTTCAGCCCCTTCAGGGCTTGAACCCCTAATAATAAACCGGGTGAAAAACAATAGGGTTTCAGCCCCTTCAGGGCTTGAACCCCTAATAAATGGGAAACGGAAGGTGCGATGGTGATTCCGCACGGGCCTCCTAAAGCTACTTTTCCACCCCGAGTCCAACGCCGCCATCCCTGAGCCTCTAGGAGTTAGGGTTGCGGAGATACGTTGCTGTAGCGCCCCCCAGAGGCAAACAATAGCGCCCCCTACAGGCCAAATGACAATTTCTTTTCTGAAATCAGCTCAGAAGTGTCAAGTGTCATACAAGAAGGAAGGCTGGCCATAATGACAATGAATCAGCACTTCCTGCCGCCCTTCAAAAGAAAACCATTTAGAAGGTACAGGTACTGAATGCTGCTATAGCGCCCCCTTTTGGTCGAATTGCACAAAATTTGACACGCATGGTCTGGGATGGTCTCCGAAGACCTCCTGCAAGTTTCCTGAAGATTCCTTCATCGGTAATGAAGTTATGACAATTTAGCTGATAGGCCACGCCCTCTCACAACTTTAACGATTAATATCTCCGAAACTAAACTAGCTTTCAAAAATCCACCAATCACGATTGTAGAGCTTGCTCCATAGATGCTTCCTGTCGATTCTAGTGCAAATCGGTCCAACGGTCTAGGAGGAGATGCAAAAAATGTGTTTTCCAAACTTTTCCAAATATCTCAAAAACTTTCCAGGCGGACCTTGGGGGGTACTTTGAAGAGCAGGTTCACCTGAACATCTGGAAAAAAAAAAGTTTGAAAATCGGACCAACGGCGTGGAAGTTATGGCCTTTCAAAGTTTGAAATTTGAACCCCTAATTATAGCGCCCCCATCAGGCCGATTCACAAAATATTTCTGGAGCATCTAGGAACCAACCATATCTGTCAGTGGGCCAAATCTCATGTCTCTGCAGTATACCAACTCACGGGAATTTGCAATGAGGCAGAGAGGAAAAGAAAAAATAAACCATAATATAGCCGCAAGCGGCGATGGGCGGGGTTCAAGCCTTGCGCAGATGACAAAGCTTCTGATTCTGACTAGGACATCCTCCTTGATATAGCTGACAAGTTTCGCGATCATTGGACAAACAGGTGTGGAGTTAGCCTTTTTTATGTTTAGCCACGCCCATTTCTGGCGTTTATGGCGCCCCCTTTTGGTCGAATTGCACAAAATTTGACACACATGGTCTAGGAATGGTTGCTTCTTTCCTTCAATACTCTTCGTTACTGTTCGACAACAATACACACATAACGCGATACTAAAACCCACGTTCAACGATAACTAGATGGTCGCACAGTCCCTAAAACAGAAACAAGACATAACGATAGTTAGGGATCATGATTAAACTCACCTAGGACTAGGTGAGGAAAAGCCAGAGGTGTTGCACTTCCTGCATCAGTTTTAATCCACACAGACTGTCCTCATCAGTGTTGTCCTCATCAGTGTTGTCACTTGTAAACAGAGCTTTGCACCCCGCCCCCATGTAACACGCTGAATTCTATTGATGTGGCTCATTGGCCGAAACTTGGAACAGTAGCAGACATTAAGCCAGTGAAACGCTGCATGCAAATGAATGAAAAACCCCCCTCAGCTAGGCGACTCAAGACTAAAATCTTGATTTTTTAAATCGCTAAATATACCTATTTACTGGTTATATAACGACTCAATTTGATGTGGGATGGATAGTCCATACTCTCCTTTGTGTAATTATAAAAAAGAAAAAAAAAAGCATTTTTTCACATATCAAACTACTAACTCCAATTGCGCGATTTCGACTTGGCGAGATTGTACTCAATTTACCAGAGGGTGACACATATCGCAACGGTGCGTTTTTTTTCAAAAACCACGAAAGTGTTGTGCAGGACACTCATCACATGATGTGTGCTTTGGTTTGGTGAAGATTGGACAAAATTTCAAGGAGGAAGCGCAAAAAAACTGTTTTGGACAAAATTCAAAATGGCGGAAAATGTAGTTGGCGGAAAGGGGCGTGGCCTAGTTGAGTAGATGCGGGAGGACCCAAGGAATCCAGGGAAAAAATAAGTTTGACGATAGACCCCACGGTTCAAAAGTTATGGACCAAAAGGTAAGGAGGGCTGTTATAGCGCCACCATCTTGTCAATTGGTGCAATTTTTCCGTGGATAGTAAAAGACCCCTCTGTGAACCTCCCTAACAAGTTTCGTAGCTGTACCTTGTATGGTTTCTGAGATACAGCTAATTTAATGTGTTATTTTTGTCTACATCATTCTCTCTACCCAAGATGCAACACTCCTGCTCAGAGTTACTGTTAAGCTATATGTATGTGGTCAAATCACACTGGATTCCTGCTTCCAGTACACTTTTTGCATGTGTTTTTTAACAGAGAAGAGTTGGAGCTGCTGAAAACATACAGTATGCAAATTAGAGTGAGAGCATGAGTGATATACCCACTGTGATACAAGTATAGGTGTGTCTGTTGTCTGTACAATAGCTGTCAAGTGTCATACAAGAAGGAAGGCTGGCCATAATGACAATGAATCCGCACTTCCTGCCGCCCTTCAAAATCAAACAATTTAGAAGGTACAGGTACTGAATGCTGCTATAGCGCCCCCTTTTGGTGGAATTGCACCAAATTTGACACGCATGGTCTGGGATGGTCTCCGAAGACCTCCTGCAAGTTTCGTGAAGATTCCTTAATCGGTCATGAAGTAATGACAATTTAGCTGTGAGGCCACGCCCCTCTCAACTTTAACGATCAATATCTCCGAAACGAAAGGAGATTTCAAAGGTTTCAAAAAGCCAGTTTGTAGAGCTTGCTCCATAGATGCTTCCTGGTGATGGTGGTGCAAATCGGTCCAACGGTCTAGGAGGAGATGTCAAAAAGGTGTTTTCCAAACTTTTCCAAATATCTCAAAAACTTTCCAGGCGGACATTGAGGGTCCTTATGGCAAATTTGTAGAGCAGGTCCACCTGAACATCTGGAAAAAAAAAGTTTGAAAATCGGACCAACGGCGTGGAAGTGATGGCTTTTAACGTAAAACCGTCGATTATAGCGCCACCTTCAGGCCGATTCGAAAAATCTTTTTTGAGCACCTACCAGCCAACAATATCTGTCATTGGGCCAGGTTTCAGGTCTCTACCATTTACCAACTCACGGGAATTTGCGTTGGGGCAGATGAAAAATAATAATAATATATTCGGATTTTGAAAAACAATAGGGTTTCAGCCCCTTCAGGGCTCGAACCCCTAATAAATGGGAAACGGAAGGTGCGATGGTGATCCCGGGCCTCGTACGGCTACTTTTTCACCCTGAGTCCAACGCCGCCATCCGTGAGTCTCTACGAGTTACGGTTGCAGAGATACGTTGCTGTAGCGCCCCCCATAGGCAAACAATAGCACCCCCTACAGGCCAAATGACACTTTCTTTTCTGAAATCAGCTCAGAAGTGTCAAGTGTCATACAAGAAGGAAGGCTGGCCATAATGACAATGAATCCGCACTTCCTGCCGCCCTTCAAAATCAAACAATTTAGAAGGTACAGGTACTGAATGCTGCTATAGCGCCCCCTTTTGGTGGAATTGCACCAAATTTGACACGCATGGTCTGGGATGGTCTCCGAAGACCTCCTGCAAGTTTCGTGAAGATTCCTTAATCGGTCATGAAGTAATGACAATTTAGCTGTGAGGCCACGCCCCTCTCAACTTTAACGATCAATATCTCCGAAACGAAAGGAGATTTCAAAGGTTTCAAAAAGCCAGTTTGTAGAGCTTGCTCCATAGATGCTTCCTGGTGATGGTGGTGCAAATCGGTCCAACGGTCTAGGAGGAGATGTCAAAAAGGTGTTTTCCAAACTTTTCCAAATATCTCAAAAACTTTCCAGGCGGACATTGAGGGTCCTTATGGCAAATTTGTAGAGCAGGTCCACCTGAACATCTGGAAAAAAAAAGTTTGAAAATCGGACCAACGGCGTGGAAGTGATGGCTTTTAACGTAAAACCGTCGATTATAGCGCCACCTTCAGGCCGATTCGAAAAATCTTTTTTGAGCACCTACCAGCCAACAATATCTGTCATTGGGCCAGGTTTCAGGTCTCTACCATTTACCAACTCACGGGAATTTGCGTTGGGGCAGATGAAAAATAATAATAATATATTCGGATTTTGAAAAACAATAGGGTTTCAGCCCCTTCAGGGCTCGAACCCCTAATAAATGGGAAACGGAAGGTGCGATGGTGATCCCGGGCCTCGTACCGCTACTTTTTCACCCTGAGTCCAACGCCGCCATCCGTGAGTCTCTACGAGTTACGGTTGCGGAGATACGTTGCTGTAGCGCCCCCCATAGGCAAACAATAGCACCCCCTACAGGCCAAATGACACTTTCTTTTCTGAAATCAGCTCAGAAGTGTCAAGTGTCATACAAGAAGGAAGGCTGGCCATAATGACAATGAATCCGCACTTCCTGCCGCCCTTCAAAATCAAACAATTTAGAAGGTACAGGTACTGAATGCTGCTATAGCGCCCCCTTTTGGTGGAATTGCACCAAATTTGACACGCATGGTCTGGGATGGTCTCCGAAGACCTCCTGCAAGTTTCGTGAAGATTCCTTAATCGGTCATGAAGTAATGACAATTTAGCTGTGAGGCCACGCCCCTCTCAACTTTAACGATCAATATCTCCGAAACGAAAGGAGATTTCAAAGGTTTCAAAAAGCCAGTTTGTAGAGCTTGCTCCATAGATGCTTCCTGGTGATGGTGGTGCAAATCGGTCCAACGGTCTAGGAGGAGATGTCAAAAAGGTGTTTTCCAAACTTTTCCAAATATCTCAAAAACTTTCCAGGCGGACATTGAGGGTCCTTATGGCAAATTTGTAGAGCAGGTCCACCTGAACATCTGGAAAAAAAAAGTTTGAAAATCGGACCAACGGCGTGGAAGTGATGGCTTTTAACGTAAAACCGTCGATTATAGCGCCACCTTCAGGCCGATTCGAAAAATCTTTTTTGAGCACCTACCAGCCAACAATATCTGTCATTGGGCCAGGTTTCAGGTCTCTACCATTTACCAACTCACGGGAATTTGCGTTGGGGCAGATGAAAAATAATAATAATATATTCGGATTTTGAAAAACAATAGGGTTTCAGCCCCTTCAGGGCTCGAACCCCTAATAAATGGGAAACGGAAGGTGCGATGGTGATCCCGGGCCTCGTACCGCTACTTTTTCACCCTGAGTCCAACGCCGCCATCCGTGAGTCTCTACGAGTTACGGTTGCGGAGATACGTTGCTGTAGCGCCCCCCATAGGCAAACAATAGCACCCCCTACAGGCCAAATGACACTTTCTTTTCTGAAATCAGCTCAGAAGTGTCAAGTGTCATACAAGAAGGAAGGCTGGCCATAATGACAATGAATCCGCACTTCCTGCCGCCCTTCAAAATCAAACAATTTAGAAGGTACAGGTACTGAATGCTGCTATAGCGCCCCCTTTTGGTGGAATTGCACCAAATTTGACACGCATGGTCTGGGATGGTCTCCGAAGACCTCCTGCAAGTTTCGTGAAGATTCCTTAATCGGTCATGAAGTAATGACAATTTAGCTGTGAGGCCACGCCCCTCTCAACTTTAACGATCAATATCTCCGAAACGAAAGGAGATTTCAAAGGTTTCAAAAAGCCAGTTTGTAGAGCTTGCTCCATAGATGCTTCCTGGTGATGGTGGTGCAAATCGGTCCAACGGTCTAGGAGGAGATGTCAAAAAGGTGTTTTCCAAACTTTTCCAAATATCTCAAAAACTTTCCAGGCGGACATTGAGGGTCCTTATGGCAAATTTGTAGAGCAGGTCCACCTGAACATCTGGAAAAAAAAAGTTTGAAAATCGGACCAACGGCGTGGAAGTGATGGCTTTTAACGTAAAACCGTCGATTATAGCGCCACCTTCAGGCCGATTCGAAAAATCTTTTTTGAGCACCTACCAGCCAACAATATCTGTCATTGGGCCAGGTTTCAGGTCTCTACCATTTACCAACTCACGGGAATTTGCGTTGGGGCAGATGAAAAATAATAATAATATATTCGGATTTTGAAAAACAATAGGGTTTCAGCCCCTTCAGGGCTCGAACCCCTAATAAATGGGAAACGGAAGGTGCGATGGTGATCCCGGGCCTCGTACCGCTACTTTTTCACCCTGAGTCCAACGCCGCCATCCGTGAGTCTCTACGAGTTACGGTTGCAGAGATACGTTGCTGTAGCGCCCCCCATAGGCAAACAATAGCACCCCCTACAGGCCAAATGACACTTTCTTTTCTGAAATCAGCTCAGAAGTGTCAAGTGTCATACAAGAAGGAAGGCTGGCCATAATGACAATGAATCCGCACTTCCTGCCGCCCTTCAAAATCAAACAATTTAGAAGGTACAGGTACTGAATGCTGCTATAGCGCCCCCTTTTGGTGGAATTGCACCAAATTTGACACGCATGGTCTGGGATGGTCTCCGAAGACCTCCTGCAAGTTTCGTGAAGATTCCTTAATCGGTCATGAAGTAATGACAATTTAGCTGTGAGGCCACGCCCCTCTCAACTTTAACGATCAATATCTCCGAAACGAAAGGAGATTTCAAAGGTTTCAAAAAGCCAGTTTGTAGAGCTTGCTCCATAGATGCTTCCTGGTGATGGTGGTGCAAATCGGTCCAACGGTCTAGGAGGAGATGTCAAAAAGGTGTTTTCCAAACTTTTCCAAATATCTCAAAAACTTTCCAGGCGGACATTGAGGGTCCTTATGGCAAATTTGTAGAGCAGGTCCACCTGAACATCTGGAAAAAAAAAGTTTGAAAATCGGACCAACGGCGTGGAAGTGATGGCTTTTAACGTAAAACCGTCGATTATAGCGCCACCTTCAGGCCGATTCGAAAAATCTTTTTTGAGCACCTACCAGCCAACAATATCTGTCATTGGGCCAGGTTTCAGGTCTCTACCATTTACCAACTCACGGGAATTTGCGTTGGGGCAGATGAAAAATAATAATAATATATTCGGATTTTGAAAAACAATAGGGTTTCAGCCCCTTCAGGGCTCGAACCCCTAATAAATGGGAAACGGAAGGTGCGATGGTGATCCCGGGCCTCGTACCGCTACTTTTTCACCCTGAGTCCAACGCCGCCATCCGTGAGTCTCTACGAGTTACGGTTGCAGAGATACGTTGCTGTAGCGCCCCCCATAGGCAAACAATAGCACCCCCTACAGGCCAAATGACACTTTCTTTTCTGAAATCAGCTCAGAAGTGTCAAGTGTCATACAAGAAGGAAGGCTGGCCATAATGACAATGAATCCGCACTTCCTGCCGCCCTTCAAAATCAAACAATTTAGAAGGTACAGGTACTGAATGCTGCTATAGCGCCCCCTTTTGGTGGAATTGCACCAAATTTGACACGCATGGTCTGGGATGGTCTCCGAAGACCTCCTGCAAGTTTCGTGAAGATTCCTTAATCGGTCATGAAGTAATGACAATTTAGCTGTGAGGCCACGCCCCTCTCAACTTTAACGATCAATATCTCCGAAACGAAAGGAGATTTCAAAGGTTTCAAAAAGCCAGTTTGTAGAGCTTGGTCCATAGATGCTTCCTGGTGATGGTGGTGCAAATCGGTCCAACGGTCTAGGAGGAGATGTCAAAAAGGTGTTTTCCAAACTTTTCCAAATATCTCAAAAACTTTCCAGGCGGACATTGAGGGTCCTTATGGCAAATTTGTAGAGCAGGTCCACCTGAACATCTGGAAAAAAAAAGTTTGAAAATCGGACCAACGGCGTGGAAGTGATGGCTTTTAACGTAAAACCGTCGATTATAGCGCCACCTTCAGGCCGATTCGAAAAATCTTTTTTGAGCACCTACCAGCCAACAATATCTGTCATTGGGCCAGGTTTCAGGTCTCTACCATTTACCAACTCACGGGAATTTGCGTTGGGGCAGATGAAAAATAATAATAATATATTCGGATTTTGAAAAACAATAGGGTTTCAGCCCCTTCAGGGCTCGAACCCCTAATAAATGGGAAACGGAAGGTGCGATGGTGATCCCGGGCCTCGTACCGCTACTTTTTCACCCTGAGTCCAACGCCGCCATCCGTGAGTCTCTACGAGTTACGGTTGCAGAGATACGTTGCTGTAGCGCCCCCCATAGGCAAACAATAGCACCCCCTACAGGCCAAATGACACTTTCTTTTCTGAAATCAGCTCAGAAGTGTCAAGTGTCATACAAGAAGGAAGGCTGGCCATAATGACAATGAATCCGCACTTCCTGCCGCCCTTCAAAATCAAACAATTTAGAAGGTACAGGTACTGAATGCTGCTATAGCGCCCCCTTTTGGTGGAATTGCACCAAATTTGACACGCATGGTCTGGGATGGTCTCCGAAGACCTCCTGCAAGTTTCGTGAAGATTCCTTAATCGGTCATGAAGTAATGACAATTTAGCTGTGAGGCCACGCCCCTCTCAACTTTAACGATCAATATCTCCGAAACGAAAGGAGATTTCAAAGGTTTCAAAAAGCCAGTTTGTAGAGCTTGCTCCATAGATGCTTCCTGGTGATGGTGGTGCAAATCGGTCCAACGGTCTAGGAGGAGATGTCAAAAAGGTGTTTTCCAAACTTTTCCAAATATCTCAAAAACTTTCCAGGCGGACATTGAGGGTCCTTATGGCAAATTTGTAGAGCAGGTCCACCTGAACATCTGGAAAAAAAAAGTTTGAAAATCGGACCAACGGCGTGGAAGTGATGGCTTTTAACGTAAAACCGTCGATTATAGCGCCACCTTCAGGCCGATTCGAAAAATCTTTTTTGAGCACCTACCAGCCAACAATATCTGTCATTGGGCCAGGTTTCAGGTCTCTACCATTTACCAACTCACGGGAATTTGCGTTGGGGCAGATGAAAAATAATAATAATATATTCGGATTTTGAAAAACAATAGGGTTTCAGCCCCTTCAGGGCTCGAACCCCTAATAAATGGGAAACGGAAGGTGCGATGGTGATCCCGGGCCTCGTACCGCTACTTTTTCACCCTGAGTCCAACGCCGCCATCCGTGAGTCTCTACGAGTTACGGTTGCGGAGATACGTTGCTGTAGCGCCCCCCATAGGCAAACAATAGCACCCCCTACAGGCCAAATGACACTTTCTTTTCTGAAATCAGCTCAGAAGTGTCAAGTGTCATACAAGAAGGAAGGCTGGCCATAATGACAATGAATCCGCACTTCCTGCCGCCCTTCAAAATCAAACAATTTAGAAGGTACAGGTACTGAATGCTGCTATAGCGCCCCCTTTTGGTGGAATTGCACCAAATTTGACACGCATGGTCTGGGATGGTCTCCGAAGACCTCCTGCAAGTTTCGTGAAGATTCCTTAATCGGTCATGAAGTAATGACAATTTAGCTGTGAGGCCACGCCCCTCTCAACTTTAACGATCAATATCTCCGAAACGAAAGGAGATTTCAAAGGTTTCAAAAAGCCAGTTTGTAGAGCTTGCTCCATAGATGCTTCCTGGTGATGGTGGTGCAAATCGGTCCAACGGTCTAGGAGGAGATGTCAAAAAGGTGTTTTCCAAACTTTTCCAAATATCTCAAAAACTTTCCAGGCGGACATTGAGGGTCCTTATGGCAAATTTGTAGAGCAGGTCCACCTGAACATCTGGAAAAAAAAAGTTTGAAAATCGGACCAACGGCGTGGAAGTGATGGCTTTTAACGTAAAACCGTCGATTATAGCGCCACCTTCAGGCCGATTCGAAAAATCTTTTTTGAGCACCTACCAGCCAACAATATCTGTCATTGGGCCAGGTTTCAGGTCTCTACCATTTACCAACTCACGGGAATTTGCGTTGGGGCAGATGAAAAATAATAATAATATATTCGGATTTTGAAAAACAATAGGGTTTCAGCCCCTTCAGGGCTCGAACCCCTAATAAATGGGAAACGGAAGGTGCGATGGTGATCCCGGGCCTCGTACCGCTACTTTTTCACCCTGAGTCCAACGCCGCCATCCGTGAGTCTCTACGAGTTACGGTTGCAGAGATACGTTGCTGTAGCGCCCCCCATAGGCAAACAATAGCACCCCCTACAGGCCAAATGACACTTTCTTTTCTGAAATCAGCTCAGAAGTGTCAAGTGTCATACAAGAAGGAAGGCTGGCCATAATGACAATGAATCCGCACTTCCTGCCGCCCTTCAAAATCAAACAATTTAGAAGGTACAGGTACTGAATGCTGCTATAGCGCCCCCTTTTGGTGGAATTGCACCAAATTTGACACGCATGGTCTGGGATGGTCTCCGAAGACCTCCTGCAAGTTTCGTGAAGATTCCTTAATCGGTCATGAAGTAATGACAATTTAGCTGTGAGGCCACGCCCCTCTCAACTTTAACGATCAATATCTCCGAAACGAAAGGAGATTTCAAAGGTTTCAAAAAGCCAGTTTGTAGAGCTTGCTCCATAGATGCTTCCTGGTGATGGTGGTGCAAATCGGTCCAACGGTCTAGGAGGAGATGTCAAAAAGGTGTTTTCCAAACTTTTCCAAATATCTCAAAAACTTTCCAGGCGGACATTGAGGGTCCTTATGGCAAATTTGTAGAGCAGGTCCACCTGAACATCTGGAAAAAAAAAGTTTGAAAATCGGACCAACGGCGTGGAAGTGATGGCTTTTAACGTAAAACCGTCGATTATAGCGCCACCTTCAGGCCGATTCGAAAAATCTTTTTTGAGCACCTACCAGCCAACAATATCTGTCATTGGGCCAGGTTTCAGGTCTCTACCATTTACCAACTCACGGGAATTTGCGTTGGGGCAGATGAAAAATAATAATAATATATTCGGATTTTGAAAAACAATAGGGTTTCAGCCCCTTCAGGGCTCGAACCCCTAATAAATGGGAAACGGAAGGTGCGATGGTGATCCCGGGCCTCGTACCGCTACTTTTTCACCCTGAGTCCAACGCCGCCATCCGTGAGTCTCTACGAGTTACGGTTGCGGAGATACGTTGCTGTAGCGCCCCCCATAGGCAAACAATAGCACCCCCTACAGGCCAAATGACACTTTCTTTTCTGAAATCAGCTCAGAAGTGTCAAGTGTCATACAAGAAGGAAGGCTGGCCATAATGACAATGAATCCGCACTTCCTGCCGCCCTTCAAAATCAAACAATTTAGAAGGTACAGGTACTGAATGCTGCTATAGCGCCCCCTTTTGGTGGAATTGCACCAAATTTGACACGCATGGTCTGGGATGGTCTCCGAAGACCTCCTGCAAGTTTCGTGAAGATTCCTTAATCGGTCATGAAGTAATGACAATTTAGCTGTGAGGCCACGCCCCTCTCAACTTTAACGATCAATATCTCCGAAACGAAAGGAGATTTCAAAGGTTTCAAAAAGCCAGTTTGTAGAGCTTGCTCCATAGATGCTTCCTGGTGATGGTGGTGCAAATCGGTCCAACGGTCTAGGAGGAGATGTCAAAAAGGTGTTTTCCAAACTTTTCCAAATATCTCAAAAACTTTCCAGGCGGACATTGAGGGTCCTTATGGCAAATTTGTAGAGCAGGTCCACCTGAACATCTGGAAAAAAAAAGTTTGAAAATCGGACCAACGGCGTGGAAGTGATGGCTTTTAACGTAAAACCGTCGATTATAGCGCCACCTTCAGGCCGATTCGAAAAATCTTTTTTGAGCACCTACCAGCCAACAATATCTGTCATTGGGCCAGGTTTCAGGTCTCTACCATTTACCAACTCACGGGAATTTGCGTTGGGGCAGATGAAAAATAATAATAATATATTCGGATTTTGAAAAACAATAGGGTTTCAGCCCCTTCAGGGCTCGAACCCCTAATAAATGGGAAACGGAAGGTGCGATGGTGATCCCGGGCCTCGTACCGCTACTTTTTCACCCTGAGTCCAACGCCGCCATCCGTGAGTCTCTACGAGTTACGGTTGCGGAGATACGTTGCTGTAGCGCCCCCCATAGGCAAACAATAGCACCCCCTACAGGCCAAATGACACTTTCTTTTCTGAAATCAGCTCAGAAGTGTCAAGTGTCATACAAGAAGGAAGGCTGGCCATAATGACAATGAATCCGCACTTCCTGCCGCCCTTCAAAATCAAACAATTTAGAAGGTACAGGTACTGAATGCTGCTATAGCGCCCCCTTTTGGTGGAATTGCACCAAATTTGACACGCATGGTCTGGGATGGTCTCCGAAGACCTCCTGCAAGTTTCGTGAAGATTCCTTAATCGGTCATGAAGTAATGACAATTTAGCTGTGAGGCCACGCCCCTCTCAACTTTAACGATCAATATCTCCGAAACGAAAGGAGATTTCAAAGGTTTCAAAAAGCCAGTTTGTAGAGCTTGCTCCATAGATGCTTCCTGGTGATGGTGGTGCAAATCGGTCCAACGGTCTAGGAGGAGATGTCAAAAAGGTGTTTTCCAAACTTTTCCAAATATCTCAAAAACTTTCCAGGCGGACATTGAGGGTCCTTATGGCAAATTTGTAGAGCAGGTCCACCTGAACATCTGGAAAAAAAAAGTTTGAAAATCGGACCAACGGCGTGGAAGTGATGGCTTTTAACGTAAAACCGTCGATTATAGCGCCACCTTCAGGCCGATTCGAAAAATCTTTTTTGAGCACCTACCAGCCAACAATATCTGTCATTGGGCCAGGTTTCAGGTCTCTACCATTTACCAACTCACGGGAATTTGCGTTGGGGCAGATGAAAAATAATAATAATATATTCGGATTTTGAAAAACAATAGGGTTTCAGCCCCTTCAGGGCTCGAACCCCTAATAAATGGGAAACGGAAGGTGCGATGGTGATCCCGGGCCTCGTACCGCTACTTTTTCACCCTGAGTCCAACGCCGCCATCCGTGAGTCTCTACGAGTTACGGTTGCGGAGATACGTTGCTGTAGCGCCCCCCATAGGCAAACAATAGCACCCCCTACAGGCCAAATGACACTTTCTTTTCTGAAATCAGCTCAGAAGTGTCAAGTGTCATACAAGAAGGAAGGCTGGCCATAATGACAATGAATCCGCACTTCCTGCCGCCCTTCAAAATCAAACAATTTAGAAGGTACAGGTACTGAATGCTGCTATAGCGCCCCCTTTTGGTGGAATTGCACCAAATTTGACACGCATGGTCTGGGATGGTCTCCGAAGACCTCCTGCAAGTTTCGTGAAGATTCCTTAATCGGTCATGAAGTAATGACAATTTAGCTGTGAGGCCACGCCCCTCTCAACTTTAACGATCAATATCTCCGAAACGAAAGGAGATTTCAAAGGTTTCAAAAAGCCAGTTTGTAGAGCTTGCTCCATAGATGCTTCCTGGTGATGGTGGTGCAAATCGGTCCAACGGTCTAGGAGGAGATGTCAAAAAGGTGTTTTCCAAACTTTTCCAAATATCTCAAAAACTTTCCAGGCGGACATTGAGGGTCCTTATGGCAAATTTGTAGAGCAGGTCCACCTGAACATCTGGAAAAAAAAAGTTTGAAAATCGGACCAACGGCGTGGAAGTGATGGCTTTTAACGTAAAACCGTCGATTATAGCGCCACCTTCAGGCCGATTCGAAAAATCTTTTTTGAGCACCTACCAGCCAACAATATCTGTCATTGGGCCAGGTTTCAGGTCTCTACCATTTACCAACTCACGGGAATTTGCGTTGGGGCAGATGAAAAATAATAATAATATATTCGGATTTTGAAAAACAATAGGGTTTCAGCCCCTTCAGGGCTCGAACCCCTAATAAATGGGAAACGGAAGGTGCGATGGTGATCCCGGGCCTCGTACCGCTACTTTTTCACCCTGAGTCCAACGCCGCCATCCGTGAGTCTCTACGAGTTACGGTTGCGGAGATACGTTGCTGTAGCGCCCCCCATAGGCAAACAATAGCACCCCCTACAGGCCAAATGACACTTTCTTTTCTGAAATCAGCTCAGAAGTGTCAAGTGTCATACAAGAAGGAAGGCTGGCCATAATGACAATGAATCCGCACTTCCTGCCGCCCTTCAAAATCAAACAATTTAGAAGGTACAGGTACTGAATGCTGCTATAGCGCCCCCTTTTGGTGGAATTGCACCAAATTTGACACGCATGGTCTGGGATGGTCTCCGAAGACCTCCTGCAAGTTTCGTGAAGATTCCTTAATCGGTCATGAAGTAATGACAATTTAGCTGTGAGGCCACGCCCCTCTCAACTTTAACGATCAATATCTCCGAAACGAAAGGAGATTTCAAAGGTTTCAAAAAGCCAGTTTGTAGAGCTTGCTCCATAGATGCTTCCTGGTGATGGTGGTGCAAATCGGTCCAACGGTCTAGGAGGAGATGTCAAAAAGGTGTTTTCCAAACTTTTCCAAATATCTCAAAAACTTTCCAGGCGGACATTGAGGGTCCTTATGGCAAATTTGTAGAGCAGGTCCACCTGAACATCTGGAAAAAAAAAGTTTGAAAATCGGACCAACGGCGTGGAAGTGATGGCTTTTAACGTAAAACCGTCGATTATAGCGCCACCTTCAGGCCGATTCGAAAAATCTTTTTTGAGCACCTACCAGCCAACAATATCTGTCATTGGGCCAGGTTTCAGGTCTCTACCATTTACCAACTCACGGGAATTTGCGTTGGGGCAGATGAAAAATAATAATAATATATTCGGATTTTGAAAAACAATAGGGTTTCAGCCCCTTCAGGGCTCGAACCCCTAATAAATGGGAAACGGAAGGTGCGATGGTGATCCCGGGCCTCGTACCGCTACTTTTTCACCCTGAGTCCAACGCCGCCATCCGTGAGTCTCTACGAGTTACGGTTGCGGAGATACGTTGCTGTAGCGCCCCCCATAGGCAAACAATAGCACCCCCTACAGGCCAAATGACACTTTCTTTTCTGAAATCAGCTCAGAAGTGTCAAGTGTCATACAAGAAGGAAGGCTGGCCATAATGACAATGAATCCGCACTTCCTGCCGCCCTTCAAAATCAAACAATTTAGAAGGTACAGGTACTGAATGCTGCTATAGCGCCCCCTTTTGGTGGAATTGCACCAAATTTGACACGCATGGTCTGGGATGGTCTCCGAAGACCTCCTGCAAGTTTCGTGAAGATTCCTTAATCGGTCATGAAGTAATGACAATTTAGCTGTGAGGCCACGCCCCTCTCAACTTTAACGATCAATATCTCCGAAACGAAAGGAGATTTCAAAGGTTTCAAAAAGCCAGTTTGTAGAGCTTGCTCCATAGATGCTTCCTGGTGATGGTGGTGCAAATCGGTCCAACGGTCTAGGAGGAGATGTCAAAAAGGTGTTTTCCAAACTTTTCCAAATATCTCAAAAACTTTCCAGGCGGACATTGAGGGTCCTTATGGCAAATTTGTAGAGCAGGTCCACCTGAACATCTGGAAAAAAAAAGTTTGAAAATCGGACCAACGGCGTGGAAGTGATGGCTTTTAACGTAAAACCGTCGATTATAGCGCCACCTTCAGGCCGATTCGAAAAATCTTTTTTGAGCACCTACCAGCCAACAATATCTGTCATTGGGCCAGGTTTCAGGTCTCTACCATTTACCAACTCACGGGAATTTGCGTTGGGGCAGATGAAAAATAATAATAATATATTCGGATTTTGAAAAACAATAGGGTTTCAGCCCCTTCAGGGCTCGAACCCCTAATAAATGGGAAACGGAAGGTGCGATGGTGATCCCGGGCCTCGTACAGCTACTTTTTCACCCTGAGTCCAACGCCGCCATCCGTGAGTCTCTACGAGTTACGGTTGCGGAGATACGTTGCTGTAGCGCCCCCCATAGGCAAACAATAGCACCCCCTACAGGCCAAATGACACTTTCTTTTCTGAAATCAGCTCAGAAGTGTCAAGTGTCATACAAGAAGGAAGGCTGGCCATAATGACAATGAATCCGCACTTCCTGCCGCCCTTCAAAATCAAACAATTTAGAAGGTACAGGTACTGAATGCTGCTATAGCGCCCCCTTTTGGTGGAATTGCACCAAATTTGACACGCATGGTCTGGGATGGTCTCCGAAGACCTCCTGCAAGTTTCGTGAAGATTCCTTAATCGGTCATGAAGTAATGACAATTTAGCTGTGAGGCCACGCCCCTCTCAACTTTAACGATCAATATCTCCGAAACGAAAGGAGATTTCAAAGGTTTCAAAAAGCCAGTTTGTAGAGCTTGCTCCATAGATGCTTCCTGGTGATGGTGGTGCAAATCGGTCCAACGGTCTAGGAGGAGATGTCAAAAAGGTGTTTTCCAAACTTTTCCAAATATCTCAAAAACTTTCCAGGCGGACATTGAGGGTCCTTATGGCAAATTTGTAGAGCAGGTCCACCTGAACATCTGGAAAAAAAAAGTTTGAAAATCGGACCAACGGCGTGGAAGTGATGGCTTTTAACGTAAAACCGTCGATTATAGCGCCACCTTCAGGCCGATTCGAAAAATCTTTTTTGAGCACCTACCAGCCAACAATATCTGTCATTGGGCCAGGTTTCAGGTCTCTACCATTTACCAACTCACGGGAATTTGCGTTGGGGCAGATGAAAAATAATAATAATATATTCGGATTTTGAAAAACAATAGGGTTTCAGCCCCTTCAGGGCTCGAACCCCTAATAAATGGGAAACGGAAGGTGCGATGGTGATCCCGGGCCTCGTACCGCTACTTTTTCACCCTGAGTCCAACGCCGCCATCCGTGAGTCTCTACGAGTTACGGTTGCGGAGATACGTTGCTGTAGCGCCCCCCATAGGCAAACAATAGCACCCCCTACAGGCCAAATGACACTTTCTTTTCTGAAATCAGCTCAGAAGTGTCAAGTGTCATACAAGAAGGAAGGCTGGCCATAATGACAATGAATCCGCACTTCCTGCCGCCCTTCAAAATCAAACAATTTAGAAGGTACAGGTACTGAATGCTGCTATAGCGCCCCCTTTTGGTGGAATTGCACCAAATTTGACACGCATGGTCTGGGATGGTCTCCGAAGACCTCCTGCAAGTTTCGTGAAGATTCCTTAATCGGTCATGAAGTAATGACAATTTAGCTGTGAGGCCACGCCCCTCTCAACTTTAACGATCAATATCTCCGAAACGAAAGGAGATTTCAAAGGTTTCAAAAAGCCAGTTTGTAGAGCTTGCTCCATAGATGCTTCCTGGTGATGGTGGTGCAAATCGGTCCAACGGTCTAGGAGGAGATGTCAAAAAGGTGTTTTCCAAACTTTTCCAAATATCTCAAAAACTTTCCAGGCGGACATTGAGGGTCCTTATGGCAAATTTGTAGAGCAGGTCCACCTGAACATCTGGAAAAAAAAAGTTTGAAAATCGGACCAACGGCGTGGAAGTGATGGCTTTTAACGTAAAACCGTCGATTATAGCGCCACCTTCAGGCCGATTCGAAAAATCTTTTTTGAGCACCTACCAGCCAACAATATCTGTCATTGGGCCAGGTTTCAGGTCTCTACCATTTACCAACTCACGGGAAATTGCGTTGGGGCAGATGAAAAATAATAATAATATATTCGGATTTTGAAAAACAATAGGGTTTCAGCCCCTTCAGGGCTCGAACCCCTAATAAATGGGAAACGGAAGGTGCGATGGTGATCCCGGGCCTCGTACCGCTACTTTTTCACCCTGAGTCCAACGCCGCCATCCGTGAGTCTCTACGAGTTACGGTTGCGGAGATACGTTGCTGTAGCGCCCCCCATAGGCAAACAATAGCACCCCCTACAGGCCAAATGACACTTTCTTTTCTGAAATCAGCTCAGAAGTGTCAAGTGTCATACAAGAAGGAAGGCTGGCCATAATGACAATGAATCCGCACTTCCTGCCGCCCTTCAAAATCAAACAATTTAGAAGGTACAGGTACTGAATGCTGCTATAGCGCCCCCTTTTGGTGGAATTGCACCAAATTTGACACGCATGGTCTGGGATGGTCTCCGAAGACCTCCTGCAAGTTTCGTGAAGATTCCTTAATCGGTCATGAAGTAATGACAATTTAGCTGTGAGGCCACGCCCCTCTCAACTTTAACGATCAATATCTCCGAAACGAAAGGAGATTTCAAAGGTTTCAAAAAGCCAGTTTGTAGAGCTTGCTCCATAGATGCTTCCTGGTGATGGTGGTGCAAATCGGTCCAACGGTCTAGGAGGAGATGTCAAAAAGGTGTTTTCCAAACTTTTCCAAATATCTCAAAAACTTTCCAGGCGGACATTGAGGGTCCTTATGGCAAATTTGTAGAGCAGGTCCACCTGAACATCTGGAAAAAAAAAGTTTGAAAATCGGACCAACGGCGTGGAAGTGATGGCTTTTAACGTAAAACCGTCGATTATAGCGCCACCTTCAGGCCGATTCGAAAAATCTTTTTTGAGCACCTACCAGCCAACAATATCTGTCATTGGGCCAGGTTTCAGGTCTCTACCATTTACCAACTCACGGGAATTTGCGTTGGGGCAGATGAAAAATAATAATAATATATTCGGATTTTGAAAAACAATAGGGTTTCAGCCCCTTCAGGGCTCGAACCCCTAATAAATGGGAAACGGAAGGTGCGATGGTGATCCCGGGCCTCGTACCGCTACTTTTTCACCCTGAGTCCAACGCCGCCATCCGTGAGTCTCTACGAGTTACGGTTGCGGAGATACGTTGCTGTAGCGCCCCCCATAGGCAAACAATAGCACCCCCTACAGGCCAAATGACACTTTCTTTTCTGAAATCAGCTCAGAAGTGTCAAGTGTCATACAAGAAGGAAGGCTGGCCATAATGACAATGAATCCGCACTTCCTGCCGCCCTTCAAAATCAAACAATTTAGAAGGTACAGGTACTGAATGCTGCTATAGCGCCCCCTTTTGGTGGAATTGCACCAAATTTGACACGCATGGTCTGGGATGGTCTCCGAAGACCTCCTGCAAGTTTCGTGAAGATTCCTTAATCGGTCATGAAGTAATGACAATTTAGCTGTGAGGCCACGCCCCTCTCAACTTTAACGATCAATATCTCCGAAACGAAAGGAGATTTCAAAGGTTTCAAAAAGCCAGTTTGTAGAGCTTGCTCCATAGATGCTTCCTGGTGATGGTGGTGCAAATCGGTCCAACGGTCTAGGAGGAGATGTCAAAAAGGTGTTTTCCAAACTTTTCCAAATATCTCAAAAACTTTCCAGGCGGACATTGAGGGTCCTTATGGCAAATTTGTAGAGCAGGTCCACCTGAACATCTGGAAAAAAAAAGTTTGAAAATCGGACCAACGGCGTGGAAGTGATGGCTTTTAACGTAAAACCGTCGATTATAGCGCCACCTTCAGGCCGATTCGAAAAATCTTTTTTGAGCACCTACCAGCCAACAATATCTGTCATTGGGCCAGGTTTCAGGTCTCTACCATTTACCAACTCACGGGAATTTGCGTTGGGGCAGATGAAAAATAATAATAATATATTCGGATTTTGAAAAACAATAGGGTTTCAGCCCCTTCAGGGCTCGAACCCCTAATAAATGGGAAACGGAAGGTGCGATGGTGATCCCGGGCCTCGTACCGCTACTTTTTCACCCTGAGTCCAACGCCGCCATCCGTGAGTCTCTACGAGTTACGGTTGCGGAGATACGTTGCTGTAGCGCCCCCCATAGGCAAACAATAGCACCCCCTACAGGCCAAATGACACTTTCTTTTCTGAAATCAGCTCAGAAGTGTCAAGTGTCATACAAGAAGGAAGGCTGGCCATAATGACAATGAATCCGCACTTCCTGCCGCCCTTCAAAATCAAACAATTTAGAAGGTACAGGTACTGAATGCTGCTATAGCGCCCCCTTTTGGTGGAATTGCACCAAATTTGACACGCATGGTCTGGGATGGTCTCCGAAGACCTCCTGCAAGTTTCGTGAAGATTCCTTAATCGGTCATGAAGTAATGACAATTTAGCTGTGAGGCCACGCCCCTCTCAACTTTAACGATCAATATCTCCGAAACGAAAGGAGATTTCAAAGGTTTCAAAAAGCCAGTTTGTAGAGCTTGCTCCATAGATGCTTCCTGGTGATGGTGGTGCAAATCGGTCCAACGGTCTAGGAGGAGATGTCAAAAAGGTGTTTTCCAAACTTTTCCAAATATCTCAAAAACTTTCCAGGCGGACATTGAGGGTCCTTATGGCAAATTTGTAGAGCAGGTCCACCTGAACATCTGGAAAAAAAAAGTTTGAAAATCGGACCAACGGCGTGGAAGTGATGGCTTTTAACGTAAAACCGTCGATTATAGCGCCACCTTCAGGCCGATTCGAAAAATCTTTTTTGAGCACCTACCAGCCAACAATATCTGTCATTGGGCCAGGTTTCAGGTCTCTACCATTTACCAACTCACGGGAATTTGCGTTGGGGCAGATGAAAAATAATAATAATATATTCGGATTTTGAAAAACAATAGGGTTTCAGCCCCTTCAGGGCTCGAACCCCTAATAAATGGGAAACGGAAGGTGCGATGGTGATCCCGGGCCTCGTACCGCTACTTTTTCACCCTGAGTCCAACGCCGCCATCCGTGAGTCTCTACGAGTTACGGTTGCAGAGATACGTTGCTGTAGCGCCCCCCATAGGCAAACAATAGCACCCCCTACAGGCCAAATGACACTTTCTTTTCTGAAATCAGCTCAGAAGTGTCAAGTGTCATACAAGAAGGAAGGCTGGCCATAATGACAATGAATCCGCACTTCCTGCCGCCCTTCAAAATCAAACAATTTAGAAGGTACAGGTACTGAATGCTGCTATAGCGCCCCCTTTTGGTGGAATTGCACCAAATTTGACACGCATGGTCTGGGATGGTCTCCGAAGACCTCCTGCAAGTTTCGTGAAGATTCCTTAATCGGTCATGAAGTAATGACAATTTAGCTGTGAGGCCACGCCCCTCTCAACTTTAACGATCAATATCTCCGAAACGAAAGGAGATTTCAAAGGTTTCAAAAAGCCAGTTTGTAGAGCTTGCTCCATAGATGCTTCCTGGTGATGGTGGTGCAAATCGGTCCAACGGTCTAGGAGGAGATGTCAAAAAGGTGTTTTCCAAACTTTTCCAAATATCTCAAAAACTTTCCAGGCGGACATTGAGGGTCCTTATGGCAAATTTGTAGAGCAGGTCCACCTGAACATCTGGAAAAAAAAAGTTTGAAAATCGGACCAACGGCGTGGAAGTGATGGCTTTTAACGTAAAACCGTCGATTATAGCGCCACCTTCAGGCCGATTCGAAAAATCTTTTTTGAGCACCTACCAGCCAACAATATCTGTCATTGGGCCAGGTTTCAGGTCTCTACCATTTACCAACTCACGGGAATTTGCGTTGGGGCAGATGAAAAATAATAATAATATATTCGGATTTTGAAAAACAATAGGGTTTCAGCCCCTTCAGGGCTCGAACCCCTAATAAATGGGAAACGGAAGGTGCGATGGTGATCCCGGGCCTCGTACCGCTACTTTTTCACCCTGAGTCCAACGCCGCCATCCGTGAGTCTCTACGAGTTACGGTTGCAGAGATACGTTGCTGTAGCGCCCCCCATAGGCAAACAATAGCACCCCCTACAGGCCAAATGACACTTTCTTTTCTGAAATCAGCTCAGAAGTGTCAAGTGTCATACAAGAAGGAAGGCTGGCCATAATGACAATGAATCTGCACTTCCTGCCGCCCTTCAAAATCAAACAATTTAGAAGGTACAGGTACTGAATGCTGCTATAGCGCCCCCTTTTGGTGGAATTGCACCAAATTTGACACGCATGGTCTGGGATGGTCTCCGAAGACCTCCTGCAAGTTTCGTGAAGATTCCTTAATCGGTCATGAAGTAATGACAATTTAGCTGTGAGGCCACGCCCCTCTCAACTTTAACGATCAATATCTCCGAAACGAAAGGAGATTTCAAAGGTTTCAAAAAGCCAGTTTGTAGAGCTTGCTCCATAGATGCTTCCTGGTGATGGTGGTGCAAATCGGTCCAACGGTCTAGGAGGAGATGTCAAAAAGGTGTTTTCCAAACTTTTCCAAATATCTCAAAAACTTTCCAGGCGGACATTGAGGGTCCTTATGGCAAATTTGTAGAGCAGGTCCACCTGAACATCTGGAAAAAAAAAGTTTGAAAATCGGACCAACGGCGTGGAAGTGATGGCTTTTAACGTAAAACCGTCGATTATAGCGCCACCTTCAGGCCGATTCGAAAAATCTTTTTTGAGCACCTACCAGCCAACAATATCTGTCATTGGGCCAGGTTTCAGGTCTCTACCATTTACCAACTCACGGGAATTTGCGTTGGGGCAGATGAAAAATAATAATAATATATTCGGATTTTGAAAAACAATAGGGTTTCAGCCCCTTCAGGGCTCGAACCCCTAATAAATGGGAAACGGAAGGTGCGATGGTGATCCCGGGCCTCGTACCGCTACTTTTTCACCCTGAGTCCAACGCCGCCATCCGTGAGTCTCTACGAGTTACGGTTGCGGAGATACGTTGCTGTAGCGCCCCCCATAGGCAAACAATAGCACCCCCTACAGGCCAAATGACACTTTCTTTTCTGAAATCAGCTCAGAAGTGTCAAGTGTCATACAAGAAGGAAGGCTGGCCATAATGACAATGAATCCGCACTTCCTGCCGCCCTTCAAAATCAAACAATTTAGAAGGTACAGGTACTGAATGCTGCTATAGCGCCCCCTTTTGGTGGAATTGCACCAAATTTGACACGCATGGTCTGGGATGGTCTCCGAAGACCTCCTGCAAGTTTCGTGAAGATTCCTTAATCGGTCATGAAGTAATGACAATTTAGCTGTGAGGCCACGCCCCTCTCAACTTTAACGATCAATATCTCCGAAACGAAAGGAGATTTCAAAGGTTTCAAAAAGCCAGTTTGTAGAGCTTGCTCCATAGATGCTTCCTGGTGATGGTGGTGCAAATCGGTCCAACGGTCTAGGAGGAGATGTCAAAAAGGTGTTTTCCAAACTTTTCCAAATATCTCAAAAACTTTCCAGGCGGACATTGAGGGTCCTTATGGCAAATTTGTAGAGCAGGTCCACCTGAACATCTGGAAAAAAAAAGTTTGAAAATCGGACCAACGGCGTGGAAGTGATGGCTTTTAACGTAAAACCGTCGATTATAGCGCCACCTTCAGGCCGATTCGAAAAATCTTTTTTGAGCACCTACCAGCCAACAATATCTGTCATTGGGCCAGGTTTCAGGTCTCTACCATTTACCAACTCACGGGAATTTGCGTTGGGGCAGATGAAAAATAATAATAATATATTCGGATTTTGAAAAACAATAGGGTTTCAGCCCCTTCAGGGCTCGAACCCCTAATAAATGGGAAACGGAAGGTGCGATGGTGATCCCGGGCCTCGTACCGCTACTTTTTCACCCTGAGTCCAACGCCGCCATCCGTGAGTCTCTACGAGTTACGGTTGCGGAGATACGTTGCTGTAGCGCCCCCCATAGGCAAACAATAGCACCCCCTACAGGCCAAATGACACTTTCTTTTCTGAAATCAGCTCAGAAGTGTCAAGTGTCATACAAGAAGGAAGGCTGGCCATAATGACAATGAATCCGCACTTCCTGCCGCCCTTCAAAATCAAACAATTTAGAAGGTACAGGTACTGAATGCTGCTATAGCGCCCCCTTTTGGTGGAATTGCACCAAATTTGACACGCATGGTCTGGGATGGTCTCCGAAGACCTCCTGCAAGTTTCGTGAAGATTCCTTAATCGGTCATGAAGTAATGACAATTTAGCTGTGAGGCCACGCCCCTCTCAACTTTAACGATCAATATATCCGAAACGAAAGGAGATTTCAAAGGTTTCAAAAAGCCAGTTTGTAGAGCTTGCTCCATAGATGCTTCCTGGTGATGGTGGTGCAAATCGGTCCAACGGTCTAGGAGGAGATGTCAAAAAGGTGTTTTCCAAACTTTTCCAAATATCTCAAAAACTTTCCAGGCGGACATTGAGGGTCCTTATGGCAAATTTGTAGAGCAGGTCCACCTGAACATCTGGAAAAAAAAAGTTTGAAAATCGGACCAACGGCGTGGAAGTGATGGCTTTTAACGTAAAACCGTCGATTATAGCGCCACCTTCAGGCCGATTCGAAAAATCTTTTTTGAGCACCTACCAGCCAACAATATCTGTCATTGGGCCAGGTTTCAGGTCTCTACCATTTACCAACTCACGGGAATTTGCGTTGGGGCAGATGAAAAATAATAATAATATATTCGGATTTTGAAAAACAATAGGGTTTCAGCCCCTTCAGGGCTCGAACCCCTAATAAATGGGAAACGGAAGGTGCGATGGTGATCCCGGGCCTCGTACCGCTACTTTTTCACCCTGAGTCCAACGCCGCCATCCGTGAGTCTCTACGAGTTACGGTTGCGGAGATACGTTGCTGTAGCGCCCCCCATAGGCAAACAATAGCACCCCCTACAGGCCAAATGACACTTTCTTTTCTGAAATCAGCTCAGAAGTGTCAAGTGTCATACAAGAAGGAAGGCTGGCCATAATGACAATGAATCCGCACTTCCTGCCGCCCTTCAAAATCAAACAATTTAGAAGGTACAGGTACTGAATGCTGCTATAGCGCCCCCTTTTGGTGGAATTGCACCAAATTTGACACGCATGGTCTGGGATGGTCTCCGAAGACCTCCTGCAAGTTTCGTGAAGATTCCTTAATCGGTCATGAAGTAATGACAATTTAGCTGTGAGGCCACGCCCCTCTCAACTTTAACGATCAATATCTCCGAAACGAAAGGAGATTTCAAAGGTTTCAAAAAGCTAGTTTGTAGAGCTTGCTCCATAGATGCTTCCTGGTGATGGTGGTGCAAATCGGTCCAACGGTCTAGGAGGAGATGTCAAAAAGGTGTTTTCCAAACTTTTCCAAATATCTCAAAAACTTTCCAGGCGGACATTGAGGGTCCTTATGGCAAATTTGTAGAGCAGGTCCACCTGAACATCTGGAAAAAAAAAGTTTGAAAATCGGACCAACGGCGTGGAAGTGATGGCTTTTAACGTAAAACCGTCGATTATAGCGCCACCTTCAGGCCGATTCGAAAAATCTTTTTTGAGCACCTACCAGCCAACAATATCTGTCATTGGGCCAGGTTTCAGGTCTCTACCATTTACCAACTCACGGGAATTTGCGTTGGGGCAGATGAAAAATAATAATAATATATTCGGATTTTGAAAAACAATAGGGTTTCAGCCCCTTCAGGGCTCGAACCCCTAATAAATGGGAAACGGAAGGTGCGATGGTGATCCCGGGCCTCGTACCGCTACTTTTTCACCCTGAGTCCAACGCCGCCATCCGTGAGTCTCTACGAGTTACGGTTGCGGAGATACGTTGCTGTAGCGCCCCCCATAGGCAAACAATAGCACCCCCTACAGGCCAAATGACACTTTCTTTTCTGAAATCAGCTCAGAAGTGTCAAGTGTCATACAAGAAGGAAGGCTGGCCATAATGACAATGAATCCGCACTTCCTGCCGCCCTTCAAAATCAAACAATTTAGAAGGTACAGGTACTGAATGCTGCTATAGCGCCCCCTTTTGGTGGAATTGCACCAAATTTGACACGCATGGTCTGGGATGGTCTCCGAAGACCTCCTGCAAGTTTCGTGAAGATTCCTTAATCGGTCATGAAGTAATGACAATTTAGCTGTGAGGCCACGCCCCTCTCAACTTTAACGATCAATATCTCCGAAACGAAAGGAGATTTCAAAGGTTTCAAAAAGCCAGTTTGTAGAGCTTGCTCCATAGATGCTTCCTGGTGATGGTGGTGCAAATCGGTCCAACGGTCTAGGAGGAGATGTCAAAAAGGTGTTTTCCAAACTTTTCCAAATATCTCAAAAACTTTCCAGGCGGACATTGAGGGTCCTTATGGCAAATTTGTAGAGCAGGTCCACCTGAACATCTGGAAAAAAAAAGTTTGAAAATCGGACCAACGGCGTGGAAGTGATGGCTTTTAACGTAAAACCGTCGATTATAGCGCCACCTTCAGGCCGATTCGAAAAATCTTTTTTGAGCACCTACCAGCCAACAATATCTGTCATTGGGCCAGGTTTCAGGTCTCTACCATTTACCAACTCACGGGAATTTGCGTTGGGGCAGATGAAAAATAATAATAATATATTCGGATTTTGAAAAACAATAGGGTTTCAGCCCCTTCAGGGCTCGAACCCCTAATAAATGGGAAACGGAAGGTGCGATGGTGATCCCGGGCCTCGTACCGCTACTTTTTCACCCTGAGTCCAACGCCGCCATCCGTGAGTCTCTACGAGTTACGGTTGCGGAGATACGTTGCTGTAGCGCCCCCCATAGGCAAACAATAGCACCCCCTACAGGCCAAATGACACTTTCTTTTCTGAAATCAGCTCAGAAGTGTCAAGTGTCATACAAGAAGGAAGGCTGGCCATAATGACAATGAATCCGCACTTCCTGCCGCCCTTCAAAATCAAACAATTTAGAAGGTACAGGTACTGAATGCTGCTATAGCGCCCCCTTTTGGTGGAATTGCACCAAATTTGACACGCATGGTCTGGGATGGTCTCCGAAGACCTCCTGCAAGTTTCGTGAAGATTCCTTAATCGGTCATGAAGTAATGACAATTTAGCTGTGAGGCCACGCCCCTCTCAACTTTAACGATCAATATCTCCGAAACGAAAGGAGATTTCAAAGGTTTCAAAAAGCCAGTTTGTAGAGCTTGCTCCATAGATGCTTCCTGGTGATGGTGGTGCAAATCGGTCCAACGGTCTAGGAGGAGATGTCAAAAAGGTGTTTTCCAAACTTTTCCAAATATCTCAAAAACTTTCCAGGCGGACATTGAGGGTCCTTATGGCAAATTTGTAGAGCAGGTCCACCTGAACATCTGGAAAAAAAAAGTTTGAAAATCGGACCAACGGCGTGGAAGTGATGGCTTTTAACGTAAAACCGTCGATTATAGCGCCACCTTCAGGCCGATTCGAAAAATCTTTTTTGAGCACCTACCAGCCAACAATATCTGTCATTGGGCCAGGTTTCAGGTCTCTACCATTTACCAACTCACGGGAATTTGCGTTGGGGCAGATGAAAAATAATAATAATATATTCGGATTTTGAAAAACAATAGGGTTTCAGCCCCTTCAGGGCTCGAACCCCTAATAAATGGGAAACGGAAGGTGCGATGGTGATCCCGGGCCTCGTACCGCTACTTTTTCACCCTGAGTCCAACGCCGCCATCCGTGAGTCTCTACGAGTTACGGTTGCGGAGATACGTTGCTGTAGCGCCCCCCATAGGCAAACAATAGCACCCCCTACAGGCCAAATGACACTTTCTTTTCTGAAATCAGCTCAGAAGTGTCAAGTGTCATACAAGAAGGAAGGCTGGCCATAATGACAATGAATCCGCACTACCTGCCGCCCTTCAAAATCAAACAATTTAGAAGGTACAGGTACTGAATGCTGCTATAGCGCCCCCTTTTGGTGGAATTGCACCAAATTTGACACGCATGGTCTGGGATGGTCTCCGAAGACCTCCTGCAAGTTTCGTGAAGATTCCTTAATCGGTCATGAAGTAATGACAATTTAGCTGTGAGGCCACGCCCCTCTCAACTTTAACGATCAATATCTCCGAAACGAAAGGAGATTTCAAAGGTTTCAAAAAGCCAGTTTGTAGAGCTTGCTCCATAGATGCTTCCTGGTGATGGTGGTGCAAATCGGTCCAACGGTCTAGGAGGAGATGTCAAAAAGGTGTTTTCCAAACTTTTCCAAATATCTCAAAAACTTTCCAGGCGGACATTGAGGGTCCTTATGGCAAATTTGTAGAGCAGGTCCACCTGAACATCTGGAAAAAAAAAGTTTGAAAATCGGACCAACGGCGTGGAAGTGATGGCTTTTAACGTAAAACCGTCGATTATAGCGCCACCTTCAGGCCGATTCGAAAAATCTTTTTTGAGCACCTACCAGCCAACAATATCTGTCATTGGGCCAGGTTTCAGGTCTCTACCATTTACCAACTCACGGGAATTTGCGTTGGGGCAGATGAAAAATAATAATAATATATTCGGATTTTGAAAAACAATAGGGTTTCAGCCCCTTCAGGGCTCGAACCCCTAATAAATGGGAAACGGAAGGTGCGATGGTGATCCCGGGCCTCGTACCGCTACTTTTTCACCCTGAGTCCAACGCCGCCATCCGTGAGTCTCTACGAGTTACGGTTGCGGAGATACGTTGCTGTAGCGCCCCCCATAGGCAAACAATAGCACCCCCTACAGGCCAAATGACACTTTCTTTTCTGAAATCAGCTCAGAAGTGTCAAGTGTCATACAAGAAGGAAGGCTGGCCATAATGACAATGAATCCGCACTTCCTGCCGCCCTTCAAAATCAAACAATTTAGAAGGTACAGGTACTGAATGCTGCTATAGCGCCCCCTTTTGGTGGAATTGCACCAAATTTGACACGCATGGTCTGGGATGGTCTCCGAAGACCTCCTGCAAGTTTCGTGAAGATTCCTTAATCGGTCATGAAGTAATGACAATTTAGCTGTGAGGCCACGCCCCTCTCAACTTTAACGATCAATATCTCCGAAACGAAAGGAGATTTCAAAGGTTTCAAAAAGCCAGTTTGTAGAGCTTGCTCCATAGATGCTTCCTGGTGATGGTGGTGCAAATCGGTCCAACGGTCTAGGAGGAGATGTCAAAAAGGTGTTTTCCAAACTTTTCCAAATATCTCAAAAACTTTCCAGGCGGACATTGAGGGTCCTTATGGCAAATTTGTAGAGAAGGTCCACCTGAACATCTGGAAAAAAAAAGTTTGAAAATCGGACCAACGGGGTGGAAGTGATGGCTTTTAACGTAAAACCGTCGATTATAGCGCCACCTTCAGGCCGATTCGAAAAATCTTTTTTGAGCACCTACCAGCCAACAATATCTGTCATTGGGCCAGGTTTCAGGTCTCTACCATTTACCAACTCACGGGAATTTGCGTTGGGGCAGATGAAAAATAATAATAATATATTCGGATTTTGAAAAACAATAGGGTTTCAGCCCCTTCAGGGCTCGAACCCCTAATAAATGGGAAACGGAAGGTGCGATGGTGATCCCGGGCCTCGTACCGCTACTTTTTCACCCTGAGTCCAACGCCGCCATCCGTGAGTCTCTACGAGTTACGGTTGCGGAGATACGTTGCTGTAGCGCCCCCCATAGGCAAACAATAGCACCCCCTACAGGCCAAATGACACTTTCTTTTCTGAAATCAGCTCAGAAGTGTCAAGTGTCATACAAGAAGGAAGGCTGGCCATAATGACAATGAATCCGCACTTCCTGCCGCCCTTCAAAATCAAACAATTTAGAAGGTACAGGTACTGAATGCTGCTATAGCGCCCCCTTTTGGTGGAATTGCACCAAATTTGACACGCATGGTCTGGGATGGTCTCCGAAGACCTCCTGCAAGTTTCGTGAAGATTCCTTAATCGGTCATGAAGTAATGACAATTTAGCTGTGAGGCCACGCCCCTCTCAACTTTAACGATCAATATCTCCGAAACGAAAGGAGATTTCAAAGGTTTCAAAAAGCCAGTTTGTAGAGCTTGCTCCATAGATGCTTCCTGGTGATGGTGGTGCAAATCGGTCCAACGGTCTAGGAGGAGATGTCAAAAAGGTGTTTTCCAAACTTTTCCAAATATCTCAAAAACTTTCCAGGCGGACATTGAGGGTCCTTATGGCAAATTTGTAGAGCAGGTCCACCTGAACATCTGGAAAAAAAAAGTTTGAAAATCGGACCAACGGCGTGGAAGTGATGGCTTTTAACGTAAAACCGTCGATTATAGCGCCACCTTCAGGCCGATTCGAAAAATCTTTTTTGAGCACCTACCAGCCAACAATATCTGTCATTGGGCCAGGTTTCAGGTCTCTACCATTTACCAACTCACGGGAATTTGCGTTGGGGCAGATGAAAAATAATAATAATATATTCGGATTTTGAAAAACAATAGGGTTTCAGCCCCTTCAGGGCTCGAACCCCTAATAAATGGGAAACGGAAGGTGCGATGGTGATCCCGGGCCTCGTACCGCTACTTTTTCACCCTGAGTCCAACGCCGCCATCCGTGAGTCTCTACGAGTTACGGTTGCGGAGATACGTTGCTGTAGCGCCCCCCATAGGCAAACAATAGCACCCCCTACAGGCCAAATGACACTTTCTTTTCTGAAATCAGCTCAGAAGTGTCAAGTGTCATACAAGAAGGAAGGCTGGCCATAATGACAATGAATCCGCACTTCCTGCCGCCCTTCAAAATCAAACAATTTAGAAGGTACAGGTACTGAATGCTGCTATAGCGCCCCCTTTTGGTGGAATTGCACCAAATTTGACACGCATGGTCTGGGATGGTCTCCGAAGACCTCCTGCAAGTTTCGTGAAGATTCCTTAATCGGTCATGAAGTAATGACAATTTAGCTGTGAGGCCACGCCCCTCTCAACTTTAACGATCAATATCTCCGAAACGAAAGGAGATTTCAAAGGTTTCAAAAAGCCAGTTTGTAGAGCTTGCTCCATAGATGCTTCCTGGTGATGGTGGTGCAAATCGGTCCAACGGTCTAGGAGGAGATGTCAAAAAGGTGTTTTCCAAACTTTTCCAAATATCTCAAAAACTTTCCAGGCGGACATTGAGGGTCCTTATGGCAAATTTGTAGAGCAGGTCCACCTGAACATCTGGAAAAAAAAAGTTTGAAAATCGGACCAACGGCGTGGAAGTGATGGCTTTTAACGTAAAACCGTCGATTATAGCGCCACCTTCAGGCCGATTCGAAAAATCTTTTTTGAGCACCTACCAGCCAACAATATCTGTCATTGGGCCAGGTTTCAGGTCTCTACCATTTACCAACTCACGGGAATTTGCGTTGGGGCAGATGAAAAATAATAATAATATATTCGGATTTTGAAAAACAATAGGGTTTCAGCCCCTTCAGGGCTCGAACCCCTAATAAATGGGAAACGGAAGGTGCGATGGTGATCCCGGGCCTCGTACCGCTACTTTTTCACCCTGAGTCCAACGCCGCCATCCGTGAGTCTCTACGAGTTACGGTTGCGGAGATACGTTGCTGTAGCGCCCCCCATAGGCAAACAATAGCACCCCCTACAGGCCAAATGACACTTTCTTTTCTGAAATCAGCTCAGAAGTGTCAAGTGTCATACAAGAAGGAAGGCTGGCCATAATGACAATGAATCCGCACTTCCTGCCGCCCTTCAAAATCAAACAATTTAGAAGGTACAGGTACTGAATGCTGCTATAGCGCCCCCTTTTGGTGGAATTGCACCAAATTTGACACGCATGGTCTGGGATGGTCTCCGAAGACCTCCTGCAAGTTTCGTGAAGATTCCTTAATCGGTCATGAAGTAATGACAATTTAGCTGTGAGGCCACGCCCCTCTCAACTTTAACGATCAATATCTCCGAAACGAAAGGAGATTTCAAAGGTTTCAAAAAGCCAGTTTGTAGAGCTTGCTCCATAGATGCTTCCTGGTGATGGTGGTGCAAATCGGTCCAACGGTCTAGGAGGAGATGTCAAAAAGGTGTTTTCCAAACTTTTCCAAATATCTCAAAAACTTTCCAGGCGGACATTGAGGGTCCTTATGGCAAATTTGTAGAGCAGGTCCACCTGAACATCTGGAAAAAAAAAGTTTGAAAATCGGACCAACGGCGTGGAAGTGATGGCTTTTAACGTAAAACCGTCGATTATAGCGCCACCTTCAGGCCGATTCGAAAAATCTTTTTTGAGCACCTACCAGCCAACAATATCTGTCATTGGGCCAGGTTTCAGGTCTCTACCATTTACCAACTCACGGGAATTTGCGTTGGGGCAGATGAAAAATAATAATAATATATTCGGATTTTGAAAAACAATAGGGTTTCAGCCCCTTCAGGGCTCGAACCCCTAATAAATGGGAAACGGAAGGTGCGATGGTGATCCCGGGCCTCGTACCGCTACTTTTTCACCCTGAGTCCAACGCCGCCATCCGTGAGTCTCTACGAGTTACGGTTGCGGAGATACGTTGCTGTAGCGCCCCCCATAGGCAAACAATAGCACCCCCTACAGGCCAAATGACACTTTCTTTTCTGAAATCAGCTCAGAAGTGTCAAGTGTCATACAAGAAGGAAGGCTGGCCATAATGACAATGAATCCGCACTTCCTGCCGCCCTTCAAAATCAAACAATTTAGAAGGTACAGGTACTGAATGCTGCTATAGCGCCCCCTTTTGGTGGAATTGCACCAAATTTGACACGCATGGTCTGGGATGGTCTCCGAAGACCTCCTGCAAGTTTCGTGAAGATTCCTTAATCGGTCATGAAGTAATGACAATTTAGCTGTGAGGCCACGCCCCTCTCAACTTTAACGATCAATATCTCCGAAACGAAAGGAGATTTCAAAGGTTTCAAAAAGCCAGTTTGTAGAGCTTGCTCCATAGATGCTTCCTGGTGATGGTGGTGCAAATCGGTCCAACGGTCTAGGAGGAGATGTCAAAAAGGTGTTTTCCAAACTTTTCCAAATATCTCAAAAACTTTCCAGGCGGACATTGAGGGTCCTTATGGCAAATTTGTAGAGCAGGTCCACCTGAACATCTGGAAAAAAAAAGTTTGAAAATCGGACCAACGGCGTGGAAGTGATGGCTTTTAACGTAAAACCGTCGATTATAGCGCCACCTTCAGGCCGATTCGAAAAATCTTTTTTGAGCACCTACCAGCCAACAATATCTGTCATTGGGCCAGGTTTCAGGTCTCTACCATTTACCAACTCACGGGAATTTGCGTTGGGGCAGATGAAAAATAATAATAATATATTCGGATTTTGAAAAACAATAGGGTTTCAGCCCCTTCAGGGCTCGAACCCCTAATAAATGGGAAACGGAAGGTGCGATGGTGATCCCGGGCCTCGTACCGCTACTTTTTCACCCTGAGTCCAACGCCGCCATCCGTGAGTCTCTACGAGTTACGGTTGCGGAGATACGTTGCTGTAGCGCCCCCCATAGGCAAACAATAGCACCCCCTACAGGCCAAATGACACTTTCTTTTCTGAAATCAGCTCAGAAGTGTCAAGTGTCATACAAGAAGGAAGGCTGGCCATAATGACAATGAATCCGCACTTCCTGCCGCCCTTCAAAATCAAACAATTTAGAAGGTACAGGTACTGAATGCTGCTATAGCGCCCCCTTTTGGTGGAATTGCACCAAATTTGACACGCATGGTCTGGGATGGTCTCCGAAGACCTCCTGCAAGTTTCGTGAAGATTCCTTAATCGGTCATGAAGTAATGACAATTTAGCTGTGAGGCCACGCCCCTCTCAACTTTAACGATCAATATCTCCGAAACGAAAGGAGATTTCAAAGGTTTCAAAAAGCCAGTTTGTAGAGCTTGCTCCATAGATGCTTCCTGGTGATGGTGGTGCAAATCGGTCCAACGGTCTAGGAGGAGATGTCAAAAAGGTGTTTTCCAAACTTTTCCAAATATCTCAAAAACTTTCCAGGCGGACATTGAGGGTCCTTATGGCAAATTTGTAGAGCAGGTCCACCTGAACATCTGGAAAAAAAAAGTTTGAAAATCGGACCAACGGGGTGGAAGTGATGGCTTTTAACGTAAAACCGTCGATTATAGCGCCACCTTCAGGCCGATTCGAAAAATCTTTTTTGAGCACCTACCAGCCAACAATATCTGTCATTGGGCCAGGTTTCAGGTCTCTACCATTTACCAACTCACGGGAATTTGCGTTGGGGCAGATGAAAAATAATAATAATATATTCGGATTTTGAAAAACAATAGGGTTTCAGCCCCTTCAGGGCTCGAACCCCTAATAAATGGGAAACGGAAGGTGCGATGGTGATCCCGGGCCTCGTACCGCTACTTTTTCACCCTGAGTCCAACGCCGCCATCCGTGAGTCTCTACGAGTTACGGTTGCGGAGATACGTTGCTGTAGCGCCCCCCATAGGCAAACAATAGCACCCCCTACAGGCCAAATGACACTTTCTTTTCTGAAATCAGCTCAGAAGTGTCAAGTGTCATACAAGAAGGAAGGCTGGCCATAATGACAATGAATCCGCACTTCCTGCCGCCCTTCAAAATCAAACAATTTAGAAGGTACAGGTACTGAATGCTGCTATAGCGCCCCCTTTTGGTGGAATTGCACCAAATTTGACACGCATGGTCTGGGATGGTCTCCGAAGACCTCCTGCAAGTTTCGTGAAGATTCCTTAATCGGTCATGAAGTAATGACAATTTAGCTGTGAGGCCACGCCCCTCTCAACTTTAACGATCAATATCTCCGAAACGAAAGGAGATTTCAAAGGTTTCAAAAAGCCAGTTTGTAGAGCTTGCTCCATAGATGCTTCCTGGTGATGGTGGTGCAAATCGGTCCAACGGTCTAGGAGGAGATGTCAAAAAGGTGTTTTCCAAACTTTTCCAAATATCTCAAAAACTTTCCAGGCGGACATTGAGGGTCCTTATGGCAAATTTGTAGAGCAGGTCCACCTGAACATCTGGAAAAAAAAAGTTTGAAAATCGGACCAACGGCGTGGAAGTGATGCCTTTTAACGTAAAACCGTCGATTATAGCGCCACCTTCAGGCCGATTCGAAAAATCTTTTTTGAGCACCTACCAGCCAACAATATCTGTCATTGGGCCAGGTTTCAGGTCTCTACCATTTACCAACTCACGGGAATTTGCGTTGGGGCAGATGAAAAATAATAATAATATATTCGGATTTTGAAAAACAATAGGGTTTCAGCCCCTTCAGGGCTCGAACCCCTAATAAATGGGAAACGGAAGGTGCGATGGTGATCCCGGGCCTCGTACCGCTACTTTTTCACCCTGAGTCCAACGCCGCCATCCGTGAGTCTCTACGAGTTACGGTTGCGGAGATACGTTGCTGTAGCGCCCCCCATAGGCAAACAATAGCACCCCCTACATGCCAAATGACACTTTCTTTTCTGAAATCAGCTCAGAAGTGTCAAGTGTCATACAAGAAGGAAGGCTGGCCATAATGACAATGAATCCGCACTTCCTGCCGCCCTTCAAAATCAAACAATTTAGAAGGTACAGGTACTGAATGCTGCTATAGCGCCCCCTTTTGGTGGAATTGCACCAAATTTGACACGCATGGTCTGGGATGGTCTCCGAAGACCTCCTGCAAGTTTCGTGAAGATTCCTTAATCGGTCATGAAGTAATGACAATTTAGCTGTGAGGCCACGCCCCTCTCAACTTTAACGATCAATATCTCCGAAACGAAAGGAGATTTCAAAGGTTTCAAAAAGCCAGTTTGTAGAGCTTGCTCCATAGATGCTTCCTGGTGATGGTGGTGCAAATCGGTCCAACGGTCTAGGAGGAGATGTCAAAAAGGTGTTTTCCAAACTTTTCCAAATATCTCAAAAACTTTCCAGGCGGACATTGAGGGTCCTTATGGCAAATTTGTAGAGCAGGTCCACCTGAACATCTGGAAAAAAAAAGTTTGAAAATCGGACCAACGGCGTGGAAGTGATGGCTTTTAACGTAAAACCGTCGATTATAGCGCCACCTTCAGGCCGATTCGAAAAATCTTTTTTGAGCACCTACCAGCCAACAATATCTGTCATTGGGCCAGGTTTCAGGTCTCTACCATTTACCAACTCACGGGAATTTGCGTTGGGGCAGATGAAAAATAATAATAATATATTCGGATTTTGAAAAACAATAGGGTTTCAGCCCCTTCAGGGCTCGAACCCCTAATAAATGGGAAACGGAAGGTGCGATGGTGATCCCGGGCCTCGTACCGCTACTTTTTCACCCTGAGTCCAACGCCGCCATCCGTGAGTCTCTACGAGTTACGGTTGCGGAGATACGTTGCTGTAGCGCCCCCCATAGGCAAACAATAGCACCCCCTACAGGCCAAATGACACTTTCTTTTCTGAAATCAGCTCAGAAGTGTCAAGTGTCATACAAGAAGGAAGGCTGGCCATAATGACAATGAATCCGCACTTCCTGCCGCCCTTCAAAATCAAACAATTTAGAAGGTACAGGTACTGAATGCTGCTATAGCGCCCCCTTTTGGTGGAATTGCACCAAATTTGACACGCATGGTCTGGGATGGTCTCCGAAGACCTCCTGCAAGTTTCGTGAAGATTCCTTAATCGGTCATGAAGTAATGACAATTTAGCTGTGAGGCCACGCCCCTCTCAACTTTAACGATCAATATCTCCGAAACGAAAGGAGATTTCAAAGGTTTCAAAAAGCCAGTTTGTAGAGCTTGCTCCATAGATGCTTCCTGGTGATGGTGGTGCAAATCGGTCCAACGGTCTAGGAGGAGATGTCAAAAAGGTGTTTTCCAAACTTTTCCAAATATCTCAAAAACTTTCCAGGCGGACATTGAGGGTCCTTATGGCAAATTTGTAGAGCAGGTCCACCTGAACATCTGGAAAAAAAAAGTTTGAAAATCGGACCAACGGCGTGGAAGTGATGGCTTTTAACGTAAAACCGTCGATTATAGCGCCACCTTCAGGCCGATTCGAAAAATCTTTTTTGAGCACCTACCAGCCAACAATATCTGTCATTGGGCCAGGTTTCAGGTCTCTACCATTTACCAACTCACGGGAATTTGCGTTGGGGCAGATGAAAAATAATAATAATATATTCGGATTTTGAAAAACAATAGGGTTTCAGCCCCTTCAGGGCTCGAACCCCTAATAAATGGGAAACGGAAGGTGCGATGGTGATCCCGGGCCTCGTACCGCTACTTTTTCACCCTGAGTCCAACGCCGCCATCCGTGAGTCTCTACGAGTTACGGTTGCGGAGATACGTTGCTGTAGCGCCCCCCATAGGCAAACAATAGCACCCCCTACAGGCCAAATGACACTTTCTTTTCTGAAATCAGCTCAGAAGTGTCAAGTGTCATACAAGAAGGAAGGCTGGCCATAATGACAATGAATCCGCACTTCCTGCCGCCCTTCAAAATCAAACAATTTAGAAGGTACAGGTACTGAATGCTGCTATAGCGCCCCCTTTTGGTGGAATTGCACCAAATTTGACACGCATGGTCTGGGATGGTCTCCGAAGACCTCCTGCAAGTTTCGTGAAGATTCCTTAATCGGTCATGAAGTAATGACAATTTAGCTGTGAGGCCACGCCCCTCTCAACTTTAACGATCAATATCTCCGAAACGAAAGGAGATTTCAAAGGTTTCAAAAAGCCAGTTTGTAGAGCTTGCTCCATAGATGCTTCCTGGTGATGGTGGTGCAAATCGGTCCAACGGTCTAGGAGGAGATGTCAAAAAGGTGTTTTCCAAACTTTTCCAAATATCTCAAAAACTTTCCAGGCGGACATTGAGGGTCCTTATGGCAAATTTGTAGAGCAGGTCCACCTGAACATCTGGAAAAAAAAAGTTTGAAAATCGGACCAACGGCGTGGAAGTGATGGCTTTTAACGTAAAACCGTCGATTATAGCGCCACCTTCAGGCCGATTCGAAAAATCTTTTTTGAGCACCTACCAGCCAACAATATCTGTCATTGGGCCAGGTTTCAGGTCTCTACCATTTACCAACTCACGGGAATTTGCGTTGGGGCAGATGAAAAATAATAATAATATATTCGGATTTTGAAAAACAATAGGGTTTCAGCCCCTTCAGGGCTCGAACCCCTAATAAATGGGAAACGGAAGGTGCGATGGTGATCCCGGGCCTCGTACCGCTACTTTTTCACCCTGAGTCCAACGCCGCCATCCGTGAGTCTCTACGAGTTACGGTTGCGGAGATACGTTGCTGTAGCGCCCCCCATAGGCAAACAATAGCACCCCCTACAGGCCAAATGACACTTTCTTTTCTGAAATCAGCTCAGAAGTGTCAAGTGTCATACAAGAAGGAAGGCTGGCCATAATGACAATGAATCCGCACTTCCTGCCGCCCTTCAAAATCAAACAATTTAGAAGGTACAGGTACTGAATGCTGCTATAGCGCCCCCTTTTGGTGGAATTGCACCAAATTTGACACGCATGGTCTGGGATGGTCTCCGAAGACCTCCTGCAAGTTTCGTGAAGATTCCTTAATCGGTCATGAAGTAATGACAATTTAGCTGTGAGGCCACGCCCCTCTCAACTTTAACGATCAATATCTCCGAAACGAAAGGAGATTTCAAAGGTTTCAAAAAGCCAGTTTGTAGAGCTTGCTCCATAGATGCTTCCTGGTGATGGTGGTGCAAATCGGTCCAACGGTCTAGGAGGAGATGTCAAAAAGGTGTTTTCCAAACTTTTCCAAATATCTCAAAAACTTTCCAGGCGGACATTGAGGGTCCTTATGGCAAATTTGTAGAGCAGGTCCACCTGAACATCTGGAAAAAAAAAGTTTGAAAATCGGACCAACGGCGTGGAAGTGATGGCTTTTAACGTAAAACCGTCGATTATAGCGCCACCTTCAGGCCGATTCGAAAAATCTTTTTTGAGCACCTACCAGCCAACAATATCTGTCATTGGGCCAGGTTTCAGGTCTCTACCATTTACCAACTCACGGGAATTTGCGTTGGGGCAGATGAAAAATAATAATAATATATTCGGATTTTGAAAAACAATAGGGTTTCAGCCCCTTCAGGGCTCGAACCCCTAATAAATGGGAAACGGAAGGTGCGATGGTGATCCCGGGCCTCGTACCGCTACTTTTTCACCCTGAGTCCAACGCCGCCATCCGTGAGTCTCTACGAGTTACGGTTGCGGAGATACGTTGCTGTAGCGCCCCCCATAGGCAAACAATAGCACCCCCTACAGGCCAAATGACACTTTCTTTTCTGAAATCAGCTCAGAAGTGTCAAGTGTCATACAAGAAGGAAGGCTGGCCATAATGACAATGAATCCGCACTTCCTGCCGCCCTTCAAAATCAAACAATTTAGAAGGTACAGGTACTGAATGCTGCTATAGCGCCCCCTTTTGGTGGAATTGCACCAAATTTGACACGCATGGTCTGGGATGGTCTCCGAAGACCTCCTGCAAGTTTCGTGAAGATTCCTTAATCGGTCATGAAGTAATGACAATTTAGCTGTGAGGCCACGCCCCTCTCAACTTTAACGATCAATATCTCCGAAACGAAAGGAGATTTCAAAGGTTTCAAAAAGCCAGTTTGTAGAGCTTGCTCCATAGATGCTTCCTGGTGATGGTGGTGCAAATCGGTCCAACGGTCTAGGAGGAGATGTCAAAAAGGTGTTTTCCAAACTTTTCCAAATATCTCAAAAACTTTCCAGGCGGACATTGAGGGTCCTTATGGCAAATTTGTAGAGCAGGTCCACCTGAACATCTGGAAAAAAAAAGTTTGAAAATCGGACCAACGGCGTGGAAGTGATGGCTTTTAACGTAAAACCGTCGATTATAGCGCCACCTTCAGGCCGATTCGAAAAATCTTTTTTGAGCACCTACCAGCCAACAATATCTGTCATTGGGCCAGGTTTCAGGTCTCTACCATTTACCAACTCACGGGAATTTGCGTTGGGGCAGATGAAAAATAATAATAATATATTCGGATTTTGAAAAACAATAGGGTTTCAGCCCCTTCAGGGCTCGAACCCCTAATAAATGGGAAACGGAAGGTGCGATGGTGATCCCGGGCCTCGTACCGCTACTTTTTCACCCTGAGTCCAACGCCGCCATCCGTGAGTCTCTACGAGTTACGGTTGCGGAGATACGTTGCTGTAGCGCCCCCCATAGGCAAACAATAGCACCCCCTACAGGCCAAATGACACTTTCTTTTCTGAAATCAGCTCAGAAGTGTCAAGTGTCATACAAGAAGGAAGGCTGGCCATAATGACAATGAATCCGCACTTCCTGCCGCCCTTCAAAATCAAACAATTTAGAAGGTACAGGTACTGAATGCTGCTATAGCGCCCCCTTTTGGTGGAATTGCACCAAATTTGACACGCATGGTCTGGGATGGTCTCCGAAGACCTCCTGCAAGTTTCGTGAAGATTCCTTAATCGGTCATGAAGTAATGACAATTTAGCTGTGAGGCCACGCCCCTCTCAACTTTAACGATCAATATCTCCGAAACGAAAGGAGATTTCAAAGGTTTCAAAAAGCCAGTTTGTAGAGCTTGCTCCATAGATGCTTCCTGGTGATGGTGGTGCAAATCGGTCCAACGGTCTAGGAGGAGATGTCAAAAAGGTGTTTTCCAAACTTTTCCAAATATCTCAAAAACTTTCCAGGCGGACATTGAGGGTCCTTATGGCAAATTTGTAGAGCAGGTCCACCTGAACATCTGGGAAAAAAAAAGTTTGAAAATCGGACCAACGGCGTGGAAGTGATGGCTTTTAACGTAAAACCGTCGATTATAGCGCCACCTTCAGGCCGATTCGAAAAATCTTTTTTGAGCACCTACCAGCCAACAATATCTGTCATTGGGCCAGGTTTCAGGTCTCTACCATTTACCAACTCACGGGAATTTGCGTTGGGGCAGATGAAAAATAATAATAATATATTCGGATTTTGAAAAACAATAGGGTTTCAGCCCCTTCAGGGCTCGAACCCCTAATAAATGGGAAACGGAAGGTGCGATGGTGATCCCGGGCCTCGTACCGCTACTTTTTCACCCTGAGTCCAACGCCGCCATCCGTGAGTCTCTACGAGTTACGGTTGCGGAGATACGTTGCTGTAGCGCCCCCCATAGGCAAACAATAGCACCCCCTACAGGCCAAATGACACTTTCTTTTCTGAAATCAGCTCAGAAGTGTCAAGTGTCATACAAGAAGGAAGGCTGGCCATAATGACAATGAATCCGCACTTCCTGCCGCCCTTCAAAATCAAACAATTTAGAAGGTACAGGTACTGAATGCTGCTATAGCGCCCCCTTTTGGTGGAATTGCACCAAATTTGACACGCATGGTCTGGGATGGTCTCCGAAGACCTCCTGCAAGTTTCGTGAAGATTCCTTAATCGGTCATGAAGTAATGACAATTTAGCTGTGAGGCCACGCCCCTCTCAACTTTAACGATCAATATCTCCGAAACGAAAGGAGATTTCAAAGGTTTCAAAAAGCCAGTTTGTAGAGCTTGCTCCATAGATGCTTCCTGGTGATGGTGGTGCAAATCGGTCCAACGGTCTAGGAGGAGATGTCAAAAAGGTGTTTTCCAAACTTTTCCAAATATCTCAAAAACTTTCCAGGCGGACATTGAGGGTCCTTATGGCAAATTTGTAGAGCAGGTCCACCTGAACATCTGGAAAAAAAAAGTTTGAAAATCGGACCAACGGCGTGGAAGTGATGGCTTTTAACGTAAAACCGTCGATTATAGCGCCACCTTCAGGCCGATTCGAAAAATCTTTTTTGAGCACCTACCAGCCAACAATATCTGTCATTGGGCCAGGTTTCAGGTCTCTACCATTTACCAACTCACGGGAATTTGCGTTGGGGCAGATGAAAAATAATAATAATATATTCGGATTTTGAAAAACAATAGGGTTTCAGCCCCTTCAGGGCTCGAACCCCTAATAAATGGGAAACGGAAGGTGCGATGGTGATCCCGGGCCTCGTACCGCTACTTTTTCACCCTGAGTCCAACGCCGCCATCCGTGAGTCTCTACGAGTTACGGTTGCGGAGATACGTTGCTGTAGCGCCCCCCATAGGCAAACAATAGCACCCCCTACAGGCCAAATGACACTTTCTTTTCTGAAATCAGCTCAGAAGTGTCAAGTGTCATACAAGAAGGAAGGCTGGCCATAATGACAATGAATCTGCACTTCCTGCCGCCCTTCAAAATCAAACAATTTAGAAGGTACAGGTACTGAATGCTGCTATAGCGCCCCCTTTTGGTGGAATTGCACCAAATTTGACACGCATGGTCTGGGATGGTCTCCGAAGACCTCCTGCAAGTTTCGTGAAGATTCCTTAATCGGTCATGAAGTAATGACAATTTAGCTGTGAGGCCACGCCCCTCTCAACTTTAACGATCAATATCTCCGAAACGAAAGGAGATTTCAAAGGTTTCAAAAAGCCAGTTTGTAGAGCTTGCTCCATAGATGCTTCCTGGTGATGGTGGTGCAAATCGGTCCAACGGTCTAGGAGGAGATGTCAAAAAGGTGTTTTCCAAACTTTTCCAAATATCTCAAAAACTTTCCAGGCGGACATTGAGGGTCCTTATGGCAAATTTGTAGAGCAGGTCCACCTGAACATCTGGAAAAAAAAAGTTTGAAAATCGGACCAACGGCGTGGAAGTGATGGCTTTTAACGTAAAACCGTCGATTATAGCGCCACCTTCAGGCCGATTCGAAAAATCTTTTTTGAGCACCTACCAGCCAACAATATCTGTCATTGGGCCAGGTTTCAGGTCTCTACCATTTACCAACTCACGGGAATTTGCGTTGGGGCAGATGAAAAATAATAATAATATATTCGGATTTTGAAAAACAATAGGGTTTCAGCCCCTTCAGGGCTCGAACCCCTAATAAATGGGAAACGGAAGGTGCGATGGTGATCCCGGGCCTCGTACCGCTACTTTTTCACCCTGAGTCCAACGCCGCCATCCGTGAGTCTCTACGAGTTACGGTTGCGGAGATACGTTGCTGTAGCGCCCCCCATAGGCAAACAATAGCACCCCCTACAGGCCAAATGACACTTTCTTTTCTGAAATCAGCTCAGAAGTGTCAAGTGTCATACAAGAAGGAAGGCTGGCCATAATGACAATGAATCCGCACTTCCTGCCGCCCTTCAAAATCAAACAATTTAGAAGGTACAGGTACTGAATGCTGCTATAGCGCCCCCTTTTGGTGGAATTGCACCAAATTTGACACGCATGGTCTGGGATGGTCTCCGAAGACCTCCTGCAAGTTTCGTGAAGATTCCTTAATCGGTCATGAAGTAATGACAATTTAGCTGTGAGGCCACGCCCCTCTCAACTTTAACGATCAATATCTCCGAAACGAAAGGAGATTTCAAAGGTTTCAAAAAGCCAGTTTGTAGAGCTTGCTCCATAGATGCTTCCTGGTGATGGTGGTGCAAATCGGTCCAACGGTCTAGGAGGAGATGTCAAAAAGGTGTTTTCCAAACTTTTCCAAATATCTCAAAAACTTTCCAGGCGGACATTGAGGGTCCTTATGGCAAATTTGTAGAGCAGGTCCACCTGAACATCTGGAAAAAAAAAGTTTGAAAATCGGACCAACGGCGTGGAAGTGATGGCTTTTAACGTAAAACCGTCGATTATAGCGCCACCTTCAGGCCGATTCGAAAAATCTTTTTTGAGCACCTACCAGCCAACAATATCTGTCATTGGGCCAGGTTTCAGGTCTCTACCATTTACCAACTCACGGGAATTTGCGTTGGGGCAGATGAAAAATAATAATAATATATTCGGATTTTGAAAAACAATAGGGTTTCAGCCCCTTCAGGGCTCGAACCCCTAATAAATGGGAAACGGAAGGTGCGATGGTGATCCCGGGCCTCGTACCGCTACTTTTTCACCCTGAGTCCAACGCCGCCATCCGTGAGTCTCTACGAGTTACGGTTGCGGAGATACGTTGCTGTAGCGCCCCCCATAGGCAAACAATAGCACCCCCTACAGGCCAAATGACACTTTCTTTTCTGAAATCAGCTCAGAAGTGTCAAGTGTCATACAAGAAGGAAGGCTGGCCATAATGACAATGAATCCGCACTTCCTGCCGCCCTTCAAAATCAAACAATTTAGAAGGTACAGGTACTGAATGCTGCTATAGCGCCCCCTTTTGGTGGAATTGCACCAAATTTGACACGCATGGTCTGGGATGGTCTCCGAAGACCTCCTGCAAGTTTCGTGAAGATTCCTTAATCGGTCATGAAGTAATGACAATTTAGCTGTGAGGCCACGCCCCTCTCAAATTTAACGATCAATATCTCCGAAACGAAAGGAGATTTCAAAGGTTTCAAAAAGCCAGTTTGTAGAGCTTGCTCCATAGATGCTTCCTGGTGATGGTGGTGCAAATCGGTCCAACGGTCTAGGAGGAGATGTCAAAAAGGTGTTTTCCAAACTTTTCCAAATATCTCAAAAACTTTCCAGGCGGACATTGAGGGTCCTTATGGCAAATTTGTAGAGCAGTTCCACCTGAACATCTGGAAAAAAAAAGTTTGAAAATCGGACCAACGGCGTGGAAGTGATGGCTTTTAACGTAAAACCGTCGATTATAGCGCCACCTTCAGGCCGATTCGAAAAATCTTTTTTGAGCACCTACCAGCCAACAATATCTGTCATTGGGCCAGGTTTCAGGTCTCTACCATTTACCAACTCACGGGAATTTGCGTTGGGGCAGATGAAAAATAATAATAATATATTCGGATTTTGAAAAACAATAGGGTTTCAGCCCCTTCAGGGCTCGAACCCCTAATAAATGGGAAACGGAAGGTGCGATGGTGATCCCGGGCCTCGTACCGCTACTTTTTCACCCTGAGTCCAACGCCGCCATCCGTGAGTCTCTACGAGTTACGGTTGCGGAGATACGTTGCTGTAGCGCCCCCCATAGGCAAACAATAGCACCCCCTACAGGCCAAATGACACTTTCTTTTCTGAAATCAGCTCAGAAGTGTCAAGTGTCATACAAGAAGGAAGGCTGGCCATAATGACAATGAATCCGCACTTCCTGCCGCCCTTCAAAATCAAACAATTTAGAAGGTACAGGTACTGAATGCTGCTATAGCGCCCCCTTTTGGTGGAATTGCACCAAATTTGACACGCATGGTCTGGGATGGTCTCCGAAGACCTCCTGCAAGTTTCGTGAAGATTCCTTAATCGGTCATGAAGTAATGACAATTTAGCTGTGAGGCCACGCCCCTCTCAACTTTAACGATCAATATCTCCGAAACGAAAGGAGATTTCAAAGGTTTCAAAAAGCCAGTTTGTAGAGCTTGCTCCATAGATGCTTCCTGGTGATGGTGGTGCAAATCGGTCCAACGGTCTAGGAGGAGATGTCAAAAAGGTGTTTTCCAAACTTTTCCAAATATCTCAAAAACTTTCCAGGCGGACATTGAGGGTCCTTATGGCAAATTTGTAGAGCAGGTCCACCTGAACATCTGGAAAAAAAAAGTTTGAAAATCGGACCAACGGCGTGGAAGTGATGGCTTTTAACGTAAAACCGTCGATTATAGCGCCACCTTCAGGCCGATTCGAAAAATCTTTTTTGAGCACCTACCAGCCAACAATATCTGTCATTGGGCCAGGTTTCAGGTCTCTACCATTTACCAACTCACGGGAATTTGCGTTGGGGCAGATGAAAAATAATAATAATATATTCGGATTTTGAAAAACAATAGGGTTTCAGCCCCTTCAGGGCTCGAACCCCTAATAAATGGGAAACGGAAGGTGCGATGGTGATCCCGGGCCTCGTACCGCTACTTTTTCACCCTGAGTCCAACGCCGCCATCCGTGAGTCTCTACGAGTTACGGTTGCGGAGATACGTTGCTGTAGCGCCCCCCATAGGCAAACAATAGCACCCCCTACAGGCCAAATGACACTTTCTTTTCTGAAATCAGCTCAGAAGTGTCAAGTGTCATACAAGAAGGAAGGCTGGCCATAATGACAATGAATCCGCACTTCCTGCCGCCCTTCAAAATCAAACAATTTAGAAGGTACAGGTACTGAATGCTGCTATAGCGCCCCCTTTTGGTGGAATTGCACCAAATTTGACACGCATGGTCTGGGATGGTCTCCGAAGACCTCCTGCAAGTTTCGTGAAGATTCCTTAATCGGTCATGAAGTAATGACAATTTAGCTGTGAGGCCACGCCCCTCTCAACTTTAACGATCAATATCTCCGAAACGAAAGGAGATTTCAAAGGTTTCAAAAAGCCAGTTTGTAGAGCTTGCTCCATAGATGCTTCCTGGTGATGGTGGTGCAAATCGGTCCAACGGTCTAGGAGGAGATGTCAAAAAGGTGTTTTCCAAACTTTTCCAAATATCTCAAAAACTTTCCAGGCGGACATTGAGGGTCCTTATGGCAAATTTGTAGAGCAGGTCCACCTGAACATCTGGAAAAAAAAAGTTTGAAAATCGGACCAACGGCGTGGAAGTGATGGCTTTTAACGTAAAACCGTCGATTATAGCGCCACCTTCAGGCCGATTCGAAAAATCTTTTTTGAGCACCTACCAGCCAACAATATCTGTCATTGGGCCAGGTTTCAGGTCTCTACCATTTACCAACTCACGGGAATTTGCGTTGGGGCAGATGAAAAATAATAATAATATATTCGGATTTTGAAAAACAATAGGGTTTCAGCCCCTTCAGGGCTCGAACCCCTAATAAATGGGAAACGGAAGGTGCGATGGTGATCCCGGGCCTCGTACCGCTACTTTTTCACCCTGAGTCCAACGCCGCCATCCGTGAGTCTCTACGAGTTACGGTTGCGGAGATACGTTGCTGTAGCGCCCCCCATAGGCAAACAATAGCACCCCCTACAGGCCAAATGACACTTTCTTTTCTGAAATCAGCTCAGAAGTGTCAAGTGTCATACAAGAAGGAAGGCTGGCCATAATGACAATGAATCCGCACTTCCTGCCGCCCTTCAAAATCAAACAATTTAGAAGGTACAGGTACTGAATGCTGCTATAGCGCCCCCTTTTGGTGGAATTGCACCAAATTTGACACGCATGGTCTGGGATGGTCTCCGAAGACCTCCTGCAAGTTTCGTGAAGATTCCTTAATCGGTCATGAAGTAATGACAATTTAGCTGTGAGGCCACGCCCCTCTCAACTTTAACGATCAATATCTCCGAAACGAAAGGAGATTTCAAAGGTTTCAAAAAGCCAGTTTGTAGAGCTTGCTCCATAGATGCTTCCTGGTGATGGTGGTGCAAATCGGTCCAACGGTCTAGGAGGAGATGTCAAAAAGGTGTTTTCCAAACTTTTCCAAATATCTCAAAAACTTTCCAGGCGGACATTGAGGGTCCTTATGGCAAATTTGTAGAGCAGGTCCACCTGAACATCTGGAAAAAAAAAGTTTGAAAATCGGACCAACGGCGTGGAAGTGATGGCTTTTAACGTAAAACCGTCGATTATAGCGCCACCTTCAGGCCGATTCGAAAAATCTTTTTTGAGCACCTACCAGCCAACAATATCTGTCATTGGGCCAGGTTTCAGGTCTCTACCATTTACCAACTCACGGGAATTTGCGTTGGGGCAGATGAAAAATAATAATAATATATTCGGATTTTGAAAAACAATAGGGTTTCAGCCCCTTCAGGGCTCGAACCCCTAATAAATGGGAAACGGAAGGTGCGATGGTGATCCCGGGCCTCGTACCGCTACTTTTTCACCCTGAGTCCAACGCCGCCATCCGTGAGTCTCTACGAGTTACGGTTGCGGAGATACGTTGCTGTAGCGCCCCCCATAGGCAAACAATAGCACCCCCTACAGGCCAAATGACACTTTCTTTTCTGAAATCAGCTCAGAAGTGTCAAGTGTCATACAAGAAGGAAGGCTGGCCATAATGACAATGAATCCGCACTTCCTGCCGCCCTTCAAAATCAAACAATTTAGAAGGTACAGGTACTGAATGCTGCTATAGCGCCCCCTTTTGGTGGAATTGCACCAAATTTGACACGCATGGTCTGGGATGGTCTCCGAAGACCTCCTGCAAGTTTCGTGAAGATTCCTTAATCGGTCATGAAGTAATGACAATTTAGCTGTGAGGCCACGCCCCTCTCAACTTTAACGATCAATATCTCCGAAACGAAAGGAGATTTCAAAGGTTTCAAAAAGCCAGTTTGTAGAGCTTGCTCCATAGATGCTTCCTGGTGATGGTGGTGCAAATCGGTCCAACGGTCTAGGAGGAGATGTCAAAAAGGTGTTTTCCAAACTTTTCCAAATATCTCAAAAACTTTCCAGGCGGACATTGAGGGTCCTTATGGCAAATTTGTAGAGCAGGTCCACCTGAACATCTGGAAAAAAAAAGTTTGAAAATCGGACCAACGGCGTGGAAGTGATGGCTTTTAACGTAAAACCGTCGATTATAGCGCCACCTTCAGGCCGATTCGAAAAATCTTTTTTGAGCACCTACCAGCCAACAATATCTGTCATTGGGCCAGGTTTCAGGTCTCTACCATTTACCAACTCACGGGAATTTGCGTTGGGGCAGATGAAAAATAATAATAATATATTCGGATTTTGAAAAACAATAGGGTTTCAGCCCCTTCAGGGCTCGAACCCCTAATAAATGGGAAACGGAAGGTGCGATGGTGATCCCGGGCCTCGTACCGCTACTTTTTCACCCTGAGTCCAACGCCGCCATCCGTGAGTCTCTACGAGTTACGGTTGCGGAGATACGTTGCTGTAGCGCCCCCCATAGGCAAACAATAGCACCCCCTACAGGCCAAATGACACTTTCTTTTCTGAAATCAGCTCAGAAGTGTCAAGTGTCATACAAGAAGGAAGGCTGGCCATAATGACAATGAATCCGCACTTCCTGCCGCCCTTCAAAATCAAACAATTTAGAAGGTACAGGTACTGAATGCTGCTATAGCGCCCCCTTTTGGTGGAATTGCACCAAATTTGACACGCATGGTCTGGGATGGTCTCCGAAGACCTCCTGCAAGTTTCGTGAAGATTCCTTAATCGGTCATGAAGTAATGACAATTTAGCTGTGAGGCCACGCCCCTCTCAACTTTAACGATCAATATCTCCGAAACGAAAGGAGATTTCAAAGGTTTCAAAAAGCCAGTTTGTAGAGCTTGCTCCATAGATGCTTCCTGGTGATGGTGGTGCAAATCGGTCCAACGGTCTAGGAGGAGATGTCAAAAAGGTGTTTTCCAAACTTTTCCAAATATCTCAAAAACTTTCCAGGCGGACATTGAGGGTCCTTATGGCAAATTTGTAGAGCAGGTCCACCTGAACATCTGGAAAAAAAAAGTTTGAAAATCGGACCAACGGCGTGGAAGTGATGGCTTTTAACGTAAAACCGTCGATTATAGCGCCACCTTCAGGCCGATTCGAAAAATCTTTTTTGAGCACCTACCAGCCAACAATATCTGTCATTGGGCCAGGTTTCAGGTCTCTACCATTTACCAACTCACGGGAATTTGCGTTGGGGCAGATGAAAAATAATAATAATATATTCGGATTTTGAAAAACAATAGGGTTTCAGCCCCTTCAGGGCTCGAACCCCTAATAAATGGGAAACGGAAGGTGCGATGGTGATCCCGGGCCTCGTACCGCTACTTTTTCACCCTGAGTCCAACGCCGCCATCCGTGAGTCTCTACGAGTTACGGTTGCGGAGATACGTTGCTGTAGCTCCCCCCATAGGCAAACAATAGCACCCCCTACAGGCCAAATGACACTTTCTTTTCTGAAATCAGCTCAGAAGTGTCAAGTGTCATACAAGAAGGAAGGCTGGCCATAATGACAATGAATCCGCACTTCCTGCCGCCCTTCAAAATCAAACAATTTAGAAGGTACAGGTACTGAATGCTGCTATAGCGCCCCCTTTTGGTGGAATTGCACCAAATTTGACACGCATGGTCTGGGATGGTCTCCGAAGACCTCCTGCAAGTTTCGTGAAGATTCCTTAATCGGTCATGAAGTAATGACAATTTAGCTGTGAGGCCACGCCCCTCTCAACTTTAACGATCAATATCTCCGAAACGAAAGGAGATTTCAAAGGTTTCAAAAAGCCAGTTTGTAGAGCTTGCTCCATAGATGCTTCCTGGTGATGGTGGTGCAAATCGGTCCAACGGTCTAGGAGGAGATGTCAAAAAGGTGTTTTCCAAACTTTTCCAAATATCTCAAAAACTTTCCAGGCGGACATTGAGGGTCCTTATGGCAAATTTGTAGAGCAGGTCCACCTGAACATCTGGAAAAAAAAAGTTTGAAAATCGGACCAACGGCGTGGAAGTGATGGCTTTTAACGTAAAACCGTCGATTATAGCGCCACCTTCAGGCCGATTCGAAAAATCTTTTTTGAGCACCTACCAGCCAACAATATCTGTCATTGGGCCAGGTTTCAGGTCTCTACCATTTACCAACTCACGGGAATTTGCGTTGGGGCAGATGAAAAATAATAATAATATATTCGGATTTTGAAAAACAATAGGGTTTCAGCCCCTTCAGGGCTCGAACCCCTAATAAATGGGAAACGGAAGGTGCGATGGTGATCCCGGGCCTCGTACCGCTACTTTTTCACCCTGAGTCCAACGCCGCCATCCGTGAGTCTCTACGAGTTACGGTTGCGGAGATACGTTGCTGTAGCGCCCCCCATAGGCAAACAATAGCACCCCCTACAGGCCAAATGACACTTTCTTTTCTGAAATCAGCTCAGAAGTGTCAAGTGTCATACAAGAAGGAAGGCTGGCCATAATGACAATGAATCCGCACTTCCTGCCGCCCTTCAAAATCAAACAATTTAGAAGGTACAGGTACTGAATGCTGCTATAGCGCCCCCTTTTGGTGGAATTGCACCAAATTTGACACGCATGGTCTGGGATGGTCTCCGAAGACCTCCTGCAAGTTTCGTGAAGATTCCTTAATCGGTCATGAAGTAATGACAATTTAGCTGTGAGGCCACGCCCCTCTCAACTTTAACGATCAATATCTCCGAAACGAAAGGAGATTTCAAAGGTTTCAAAAAGCCAGTTTGTAGAGCTTGCTCCATAGATGCTTCCTGGTGATGGTGGTGCAAATCGGTCCAACGGTCTAGGAGGAGATGTCAAAAAGGTGTTTTCCAAACTTTTCCAAATATCTCAAAAACTTTCCAGGCGGACATTGAGGGTCCTTATGGCAAATTTGTAGAGCAGGTCCACCTGAACATCTGGAAAAAAAAAGTTTGAAAATCGGACCAACGGCGTGGAAGTGATGGCTTTTAACGTAAAACCGTCGATTATAGCGCCACCTTCAGGCCGATTCGAAAAATCTTTTTTGAGCACCTACCAGCCAACAATATCTGTCATTGGGCCAGGTTTCAGGTCTCTACCATTTACCAACTCACGGGAATTTGCGTTGGGGCAGATGAAAAATAATAATAATATATTCGGATTTTGAAAAACAATAGGGTTTCAGCCCCTTCAGGGCTCGAACCCCTAATAAATGGGAAACGGAAGGTGCGATGGTGATCCCGGGCCTCGTACCGCTACTTTTTCACCCTGAGTCCAACGCCGCCATCCGTGAGTCTCTACGAGTTACGGTTGCGGAGATACGTTGCTGTAGCGCCCCCCATAGGCAAACAATAGCACCCCCTACAGGCCAAATGACACTTTCTTTTCTGAAATCAGCTCAGAAGTGTCAAGTGTCATACAAGAAGGAAGGCTGGCCATAATGACAATGAATCCGCACTTCCTGCCGCCCTTCAAAATCAAACAATTTAGAAGGTACAGGTACTGAATGCTGCTATAGCGCCCCCTTTTGGTGGAATTGCACCAAATTTGACACGCATGGTCTGGGATGGTCTCCGAAGACCTCCTGCAAGTTTCGTGAAGATTCCTTAATCGGTCATGAAGTAATGACAATTTAGCTGTGAGGCCACGCCCCTCTCAACTTTAACGATCAATATCTCCGAAACGAAAGGAGATTTCAAAGGTTTCAAAAAGCCAGTTTGTAGAGCTTGCTCCATAGATGCTTCCTGGTGATGGTGGTGCAAATCGGTCCAACGGTCTAGGAGGAGATGTCAAAAAGGTGTTTTCCAAACTTTTCCAAATATCTCAAAAACTTTCCAGGCGGACATTGAGGGTCCTTATGGCAAATTTGTAGAGCAGGTCCACCTGAACATCTGGAAAAAAAAAGTTTGAAAATCGGACCAACGGCGTGGAAGTGATGGCTTTTAACGTAAAACCGTCGATTATAGCGCCACCTTCAGGCCGATTCGAAAAATCTTTTTTGAGCACCTACCAGCCAACAATATCTGTCATTGGGCCAGGTTTCAGGTCTCTACCATTTACCAACTCACGGGAATTTGCGTTGGGGCAGATGAAAAATAATAATAATATATTCGGATTTTGAAAAACAATAGGGTTTCAGCCCCTTCAGGGCTCGAACCCCTAATAAATGGGAAACGGAAGGTGCGATGGTGATCCCGGGCCTCGTACCGCTACTTTTTCACCCTGAGTCCAACGCCGCCATCCGTGAGTCTCTACGAGTTACGGTTGCGGAGATACGTTGCTGTAGCGCCCCCCATAGGCAAACAATAGCACCCCCTACAGGCCAAATGACACTTTCTTTTCTGAAATCAGCTCAGAAGTGTCAAGTGTCATACAAGAAGGAAGGCTGGCCATAATGACAATGAATCCGCACTTCCTGCCGCCCTTCAAAATCAAACAATTTAGAAGGTACAGGTACTGAATGCTGCTATAGCGCCCCCTTTTGGTGGAATTGCACCAAATTTGACACGCATGGTCTGGGATGGTCTCCGAAGACCTCCTGCAAGTTTCGTGAAGATTCCTTAATCGGTCATGAAGTAATGACAATTTAGCTGTGAGGCCACGCCCCTCTCAACTTTAACGATCAATATCTCCGAAACGAAAGGAGATTTCAAAGGTTTCAAAAAGCCAGTTTGTAGAGCTTGCTCCATAGATGCTTCCTGGTGATGGTGGTGCAAATCGGTCCAACGGTCTAGGAGGAGATGTCAAAAAGGTGTTTTCCAAACTTTTCCAAATATCTCAAAAACTTTCCAGGCGGACATTGAGGGTCCTTATGGCAAATTTGTAGAGCAGGTCCACCTGAACATCTGGAAAAAAAAAGTTTGAAAATCGGACCAACGGCGTGGAAGTGATGGCTTTTAACGTAAAACCGTCGATTATAGCGCCACCTTCAGGCCGATTCGAAAAATCTTTTTTGAGCACCTACCAGCCAACAATATCTGTCATTGGGCCAGGTTTCAGGTCTCTACCATTTACCAACTCACGGGAATTTGCGTTGGGGCAGATGAAAAATAATAATAATATATTCGGATTTTGAAAAACAATAGGGTTTCAGCCCCTTCAGGGCTCGAACCCCTAATAAATGGGAAACGGAAGGTGCGATGGTGATCCCGGGCCTCGTACCGCTACTTTTTCACCCTGAGTCCAACGCCGCCATCCGTGAGTCTCTACGAGTTACGGTTGCGGAGATACGTTGCTGTAGCGCCCCCCATAGGCAAACAATAGCACCCCCTACAGGCCAAATGACACTTTCTTTTCTGAAATCAGCTCAGAAGTGTCAAGTGTCATACAAGAAGGAAGGCTGGCCATAATGACAATGAATCCGCACTTCCTGCCGCCCTTCAAAATCAAACAATTTAGAAGGTACAGGTACTGAATGCTGCTATAGCGCCCCCTTTTGGTGGAATTGCACCAAATTTGACACGCATGGTCTGGGATGGTCTCCGAAGACCTCCTGCAAGTTTCGTGAAGATTCCTTAATCGGTCATGAAGTAATGACAATTTAGCTGTGAGGCCACGCCCCTCTCAACTTTAACGATCAATATCTCCGAAACGAAAGGAGATTTCAAAGGTTTCAAAAAGCCAGTTTGTAGAGCTTGCTCCATAGATGCTTCCTGGTGATGGGGGTGCAAATCGGTCCAACGGTCTAGGAGGAGATGTCAAAAAGGTGTTTTCCAAACTTTTCCAAATATCTCAAAAACTTTCCAGGCGGACATTGAGGGTCCTTATGGCAAATTTGTAGAGCAGGTCCACCTGAACATCTGGAAAAAAAAAGTTTGAAAATCGGACCAACGGCGTGGAAGTGATGGCTTTTAACGTAAAACCGTCGATTATAGCGCCACCTTCAGGCCGATTCGAAAAATCTTTTTTGAGCACCTACCAGCCAACAATATCTGTCATTGGGCCAGGTTTCAGGTCTCTACCATTTACCAACTCACGGGAATTTGCGTTGGGGCAGATGAAAAATAATAATAATATATTCGGATTTTGAAAAACAATAGGGTTTCAGCCCCTTCAGGGCTCGAACCCCTAATAAATGGGAAACGGAAGGTGCGATGGTGATCCCGGGCCTCGTACCGCTACTTTTTCACCCTGAGTCCAACGCCGCCATCCGTGAGTCTCTACGAGTTACGGTTGCGGAGATACGTTGCTGTAGCGCCCCCCATAGGCAAACAATAGCACCCCCTACAGGCCAAATGACACTTTCTTTTCTGAAATCAGCTCAGAAGTGTCAAGTGTCATACAAGAAGGAAGGCTGGCCATAATGACAATGAATCCGCACTTCCTGCCGCCCTTCAAAATCAAACAATTTAGAAGGTACAGGTACTGAATGCTGCTATAGCGCCCCCTTTTGGTGGAATTGCACCAAATTTGACACGCATGGTCTGGGATGGTCTCCGAAGACCTCCTGCAAGTTTCGTGAAGATTCCTTAATCGGTCATGAAGTAATGACAATTTAGCTGTGAGGCCACGCCCCTCTCAACTTTAACGATCAATATCTCCGAAACGAAAGGAGATTTCAAAGGTTTCAAAAAGCCAGTTTGTAGAGCTTGCTCCATAGATGCTTCCTGGTGATGGTGGTGCAAATCGGTCCAACGGTCTAGGAGGAGATGTCAAAAAGGTGTTTTCCAAACTTTTCCAAATATCTCAAAAACTTTCCAGGCGGACATTGAGGGTCCTTATGGCAAATTTGTAGAGCAGGTCCACCTGAACATCTGGAAAAAAAAAGTTTGAAAATCGGACCAACGGTGTGGAAGTGATGGCTTTTAACGTAAAACCGTCGATTATAGCGCCACCTTCAGGCCGATTCGAAAAATCTTTTTTGAGCACCTACCAGCCAACAATATCTGTCATTGGGCCAGGTTTCAGGTCTCTACCATTTACCAACTCACGGGAATTTGCGTTGGGGCAGATGAAAAATAATAATAATATATTCGGATTTTGAAAAACAATAGGGTTTCAGCCCCTTCAGGGCTCGAACCCCTAATAAATGGGAAACGGAAGGTGCGATGGTGATCCCGGGCCTCGTACCGCTACTTTTTCACCCTGAGTCCAACGCCGCCATCCGTGAGTCTCTACGAGTTACGGTTGCGGAGATACGTTGCTGTAGCGCCCCCCATAGGCAAACAATAGCACCCCCTACAGGCCAAATGACACTTTCTTTTCTGAAATCAGCTCAGAAGTGTCAAGTGTCATACAAGAAGGAAGGCTGGCCATAATGACAATGAATCCGCACTTCCTGCCGCCCTTCAAAATCAAACAATTTAGAAGGTACAGGTACTGAATGCTGCTATAGCGCCCCCTTTTGGTGGAATTGCACCAAATTTGACACGCATGGTCTGGGATGGTCTCCGAAGACCTCCTGCAAGTTTCGTGAAGATTCCTTAATCGGTCATGAAGTAATGACAATTTAGCTGTGAGGCCACGCCCCTCTCAACTTTAACGATCAATATCTCCGAAACGAAAGGAGATTTCAAAGGTTTCAAAAAGCCAGTTTGTAGAGCTTGCTCCATAGATGCTTCCTGGTGATGGTGGTGCAAATCGGTCCAACGGTCTAGGAGGAGATGTCAAAAAGGTGTTTTCCAAACTTTTCCAAATATCTCAAAAACTTTCCAGGCGGACATTGAGGGTCCTTATGGCAAATTTGTAGAGCAGGTCCACCTGAACATCTGGAAAAAAAAAGTTTGAAAATCGGACCAACGGCGTGGAAGTGATGGCTTTTAACGTAAAACCGTCGATTATAGCGCCACCTTCAGGCCGATTCGAAAAATCTTTTTTGAGCACCTACCAGCCAACAATATCTGTCATTGGGCCAGGTTTCAGGTCTCTACCATTTACCAACTCACGGGAATTTGCGTTGGGGCAGATGAAAAATAATAATAATATATTCGGATTTTGAAAAACAATAGGGTTTCAGCCCCTTCAGGGCTCGAACCCCTAATAAATGGGAAACGGAAGGTGCGATGGTGATCCCGGGCCTCGTACCGCTACTTTTTCACCCTGAGTCCAACGCCGCCATCCGTGAGTCTCTACGAGTTACGGTTGCGGAGATACGTTGCTGTAGCGCCCCCCATAGGCAAACAATAGCACCCCCTACAGGCCAAATGACACTTTCTTTTCTGAAATCAGCTCAGAAGTGTCAAGTGTCATACAAGAAGGAAGGCTGGCCATAATGACAATGAATCTGCACTTCCTGCCGCCCTTCAAAATCAAACAATTTAGAAGGTACAGGTACTGAATGCTGCTATAGCGCCCCCTTTTGGTGGAATTGCACCAAATTTGACACGCATGGTCTGGGATGGTCTCCGAAGACCTCCTGCAAGTTTCGTGAAGATTCCTTAATCGGTCATGAAGTAATGACAATTTAGCTGTGAGGCCACGCCCCTCTCAACTTTAACGATCAATATCTCCGAAACGAAAGGAGATTTCAAAGGTTTCAAAAAGCCAGTTTGTAGAGCTTGCTCCATAGATGCTTCCTGGTGATGGTGGTGCAAATCGGTCCAACGGTCTAGGAGGAGATGTCAAAAAGGTGTTTTCCAAACTTTTCCAAATATCTCAAAAACTTTCCAGGCGGACATTGAGGGTCCTTATGGCAAATTTGTAGAGCAGGTCCACCTGAACATCTGGAAAAAAAAAGTTTGAAAATCGGACCAACGGCGTGGAAGTGATGGCTTTTAACGTAAAACCGTCGATTATAGCGCCACCTTCAGGCCGATTCGAAAAATCTTTTTTGAGCACCTACCAGCCAACAATATCTGTCATTGGGCCAGGTTTCAGGTCTCTACCATTTACCAACTCACGGGAATTTGCGTTGGGGCAGATGAAAAATAATAATAATATATTCGGATTTTGAAAAACAATAGGGTTTCAGCCCCTTCAGGGCTCGAACCCCTAATAATAATAATAATAAACCGGCACAAAAACAATAGGGTTTCAGCCCCTTCAGGGCTTGAACCCCTAAATATAGCCGCAAGCGGCGATGGGCGGGGTTCAAGCCTTGCGCAGATGACAAAGCTTCTGATTCTGACTAGGACATCCTCCTTGATATATCTGACAAGTTTCGCGATCATTGGACAAACAGGTGTGGAGTTACAGCCTTTTTTATGTTAAGCCACGCCCATTTCTGGCGTTTATGGCGCCCCCTTTTGGTCGAATTGCACAAAATTTGACACACATGGTCTAGGATGGTCTCCGAAGACCTCCTGCAAGTTTCGTGAAGATTCCTTAATCGGTCATGAAGTTATGACAATTTAGCTGTGAGGCCACGCCCTCTCACAACTTTAACGATTAATATCTCCAAAACGAAAGGAGATTTCAAAGGTTTCAAAAAGGCAGTTTGTAGAGCTTGCTCCATAGATGCTTCCTGGCGATGGTGGTGCAAATCGGTCCAACGGTCTAGGAGGAGATGTCAAAAATGTGTTTTCCAAACTTTTCCAAATATCTCAAAAACTTTCCAGGCGGACATTGAGGGTCCTTATGGCAAATTTGTAGAGCAGGTCCACCTGAACATCTGGAAAAAAAAAGTTTGAAAATCGGACCAACGGCGTGGAAGTTATGGCCTTTAACGTAAAACCTTCGATTATAGCGCCACCTTCAGGCCGATTCGAAAAATCTTTTTTGAGCACCTACCAGCCAACAATATCTGTCATTGGGCCAAATGTGAGGTCTCTACCATTTACCAACTCACGGGAATTTGCGTTGGGGCAGATGAACAAGAACGGGAATAATAATAATAATAATAATAAATATAGCCGCAAGCGGCGATGGGCGGGGTTCAAGCCTTGCGCAGATGACAAAGCTTCTGATTCTGACTAGGACATCCTCCTTGATATATCTGACAAGTTTCGCGATCATTGGACAAACAGGTGTGGAGTTACAGCCTTTTTTTATGTTAAACCACGCCCATTTCTGGCGTTTATGACGCCCCCTTTTGGTCGAATTGCACAAAATTCGACACACATGGTCTAGGATGGTCTCCGAAGACCTCCTGCAAGTTTCGTGAAGATTCCTCCATCGGTAATGAAGTTATGACAATTTAGCTGATAGGCCACGCCCTCTCACAACTTTAACGATCAATATCTCAGAAACGAAAGTAGATTTTCAAAAATCCAAAAAGCACGATTGTAGAGCTTGCTCCAAAGATGCTTCCTGGCGATGTTGGTACAAATCGGTCCAACGGTCTAGGAGGAGATGCAAAAAATGTGTTTTCCAAACTTTTCCAAATATCTCAAAAACTTTCCAGGCGGACCTTGAGGAAACTGGGGGGTACTTTGAAGAGCAGGATCACCTGAACATGTGGAAAAAAGTTTTTTGAAAATCGGACAAACGGCATGGAAGTTATCGCCTTTCAAAGTTTGAAATTTGAACCCCTAATTATAGCGCCCCCATCAGGCCGATTCACAAAATATTTCTGGAGCATCTAGGAACCAACCATATCTGTCAGTGGGCCAAATCTCATGTCTCTGCAGTATACCAACTCACGGGAATTTGCAATGAGGCAGAGAGGAAAAGAAAAAATAAACCATAATATAGCCGCAAGCGGCGATGGGCGGGGTTCAAGCCTTGCACAGATGACAAAGCTTCTGATTCTGACTAGGACATCCTCCTTGATATATCTGACAAGTTTCGCGATCATTGGACAAACAGGTGTGGAGTTACAGCCTTTTTTATGTTAAGCCACGCCCATTTCTGGCGTTTATGGCGCCCCCTTTTGGTGGAATTGCACCAAATTTGACACACATGGTCTAGGAGTGTCTCCGAAGACCTTCTGCAAGTTTCATGAAGATTCCTTAATCGGTCATGAAGTTATGACAATTTAGCTGTGAGGCCACGCCCTCTCTCAACTTTAACGATCAATATCTCCAAAACTAAAGTAGATTTTCAAAAATGCAAAAAGCACGGTTGTAGAGCTTGCTCCAAAGATGCTTCCTGGAGATTCTAGTGCAAATCGGTCAAACGGTCTAGGAGGAGATGCAAAAAATGTGTTTTCCAAACTTTTCCAAATATCTCAAAAACTTTCCAGGCGGACATTGAGGGTCCTTATGGCAAACTTGTAGAGCAGGTCCACCTGAACATCTGGAAAAAAAAAGTTAGAAAATCGGACCAACGGCGTGGAAGTTAAGGCCTTTAACGTAAAACCATTGATTATAGCGCCACCTTCAGGCCGATTCGAAAAATCTTTTTTGAGCACCTACCTGCCAACAATATCTGTCATTGGGCCAAAGTTCAGGTCTCTGCCATTTACCAACTCACGGGAATTTGCGTCGGGGCAGATGAACAAGAATAATAATAAACCGGGTGAAAAACAATAGGGTTTCAGCCCCTTCAGGGCTTGAACCCCTAATAAACCGGGTGAAAAACAATAGGGTTTCAGCCCCTTCAGGGCTTGAACCCCTAATAATAAACCGGGTGAAAAACAATAGGGTTTCAGCCCCTTCAGGGCTTGAACCCCTAATAAATGGGAAACGGAAGGTGCGATGGTGATTCCGCACGGGCCTCCTAAAGCTACTTTTCCACCCCGAGTCCAACGCCGCCATCCCTGAGCCTCTAGGAGTTAGGGTTGCGGAGATACGTTGCTGTAGCGCCCCCCATAGGCAAACAATAGCGCCCCCTACAGGCCAAATGACAATTTCTTTTCTGAAATCAGCTCAGAAGTGTCAAGTGTCATACAAGAAGGAAGGCTGGCCATAATGACAATGAATCAGCACTTCCTGCCGCCCTTCAAAAGAAAACCATTTAGAAGGTACAGGTACTGAATGCTGCTATAGCGCCCCCTTTTGGTCGAATTGCACCAAATTTGACACGCATGGTCTGGGATGGTCTCTGAAGACCTCCTGCAAGTTTCGTGAAGATTCCTTAATCGGTCATGAAGTTATGACAATTTAGCTGTGAGGCCACGCCCTCTCTCAACTTTAACGATCAATATCTCTGAAACTAAAGTAGATTTTTAAAAATGCAAAAAGCACGGTTGTAGAGCTTGCTCCAAAGATGCTTCCTGGAGATTCTAGTGCAAATCGGTCAAACGGTCTAGGAGGAGATGCAAAAAATGTGTTTTCCAAACTTTTCCAAATATCTCAAAAACTTTCCAGGCGGACATTGAGGGTCCTTATGGCAAATTTGTAGAGCAGGTCCACCTGAACATCTGGAAAAAAAAAGTTTGAAAATCGGACCAACGGCGTGGAAGTTATGGCCTTTAACGTAAAACCGTCGATTATAGCGCCACCTTCAGGCCGATTCGAAAAATCTTTTTTGAGCACCTACCTGCCAACAATATCTGTCATTGGGCCAAATGTCAGGTCTCTACCATTTACCAACTCACGGGAATTTGCGTTGGGGCAGATGAACAAGAATAATAATAATAATAATAAACCAGCACAAAAACAATAGGGTTTCAGCCCCTTCGGGGCTTGAACCCCTAATAATAATAATAAACCGGCACAAAAACAATAGGGTTTCAGCCCCTTCAGGGCTTGAACCCCTAATAAACCGGGTGAAAAACAATAGGGTTTCAGCCCCTTCAGGGCTTGAACCCCTAATAAATGGGAAACGGAAGGTGCGATGGTGATTCCGCACGGGCCTCCTAAAGCTACTTTTCCACCCCGAGTCCAACGCCGCCATCCCTGAGCCTCTAGGAGTTAGGGTTGCGGAGATACGTTGCTGTAGCGCCCCCCATAGGCAAACAATAGCGCCCCCTACAGGCCAAATGACAATTTATTTTCTGAAATCAGCTCAGAAGTGTCAAGTGTCATACAAGAAGGAAGGCTGGCCATAATGACAATGAATCAGCACTTCCTGCCGCCCTTCAAAAGAAAACCATTTAGAAGGTACAGGTACTGAATGCTGCTATAGCGCCCCCTTTTGGTGGAATTGCACCAAATTTGACACGCATGGTCTGGGATGGTCTCCGAAGACCTCCTGCAAGTTTGGTGAAGATTCCTTAATCGGTCATGAAGTTATGACTGTGAGGCCACGCCCCTCTCAACTTTAACGATCAATATCTCCGAAACTAAAGTAGATTTTCAAAAATGCAAAAAGCACGGTTGTAGAGCTTGCTCCAAAGATGCTTCCTGTCGATTCTAGTGGAAATCGGTGCTACGGTCTAGGAGGAGATGCAAAAAATGTGTTTTCCAAACTTTCCAAATATCTCAAAAACTTTCCAGGCGGACCTTGAGGAAACTGGGGGGTACTTTGAAGAGCAGGTTCACCTGAACATCTGGAAAAAAAAAGTTTGAAAATCGGACCAACGGCGTGGAAGTTATGGCCTTTCAAAGTTTGAAATTTGAACCCCTAATTATAGCGCCCCCATCAGGCCGATTCACAAAATATTTCTGGAGTATCTAGGAACCAACCATATCTGTCAGTGGGCCAAATCTCATGTCTCTGCAGTATACCAACTCACGGGAATTTGCAATGAGGAAGAGAGGAAAATAAAAAATAAACCATAATATAGCCGCAAGCGGCGATGGGCGGGGTTCAAGCCTTGCGCAGATGACAAAGCTTCTGATTCTGACTAGGACATCCTCCTTAAAATATATGACAAGTTTTGTGATCATTGGACAAACAGGTGTGGAGTTACAGCCTTTTTTATGTTAAGCCAGATGAACAAGAAGAACAAGCTTTAGCCAAATGTATTTGATCTTGGCAATTGCAGTTGTTCAGTCTTTCACTGTGGAAAGTGACAATAATCTATTCTAAATAGTCATACATGCAATTTCAAGCCTTGTTGAAATGGCATTATTAGTATGTAAAAAGCATAGAACATTCTGAGACACAAATCCTAAGAATAGTAATAAGAGCAGGCAAAACAGCTGTAATGTACCAAATAGCTTATTCTTTAATATTTTGATTTAGGTTCTAAATGTAGGTACAGATTATCAATTGAAATATCAAAATAATAAAGGATACACGGATTCACCAGTTTGCATAATGTTTCATTTCTGGTTAGTAGTAGTAAGCTGGTTGGAGAAAGATTAGCCTAGCACGAGTTGTTAATGAAACAATTATAGTCTAATTCTTTAACTGAAAATATTAAATATATTGTAATTATATAGCAAATACATAAGTCAGCATAGACAGAGATATATGAATGATAATAATAATGGCAATCATAATAAGAACAACAATCATAATACAGTTCCATTGTATTCCATTTATAAAGAAATAGACTACAAAAAAAACAAAAAAGTGAAATAATAGCAATAGTGAAATCAGTAAACAAAATGCATAGCTTTACATGAATTTCAATGCAACTGCACTGAAAAATAAAACATTAAGGCACTAAAATACACTAAACAAAAATGAGAATAAATGGTCTATCACAAAAAGAGTGCCTTAAGAAGTGTATGCTGGTTTAGCAAGCCTGTAACCAGGAGCCAGGTCTTGAAGATATTTACAGTAAAATGGCATTATAGTGAGTATAGCAGCAGTTCCCAACCTTTTCTTACTCATGGCCACTAGAAAATTTCAAAAATGTCCATGACCCACATCTGACCCTAAACAGTATGAGGGAGATGGCCAGGGTACAGTAAGAAGCTAAATTTAAATTAATTAAATTTCAAGTTCTTAGAGCACTTTTCACTTCAATGATGAAAGGAGCTGTTCATCAGCAACACACACAAATGAGAAACTAAAAGTGAAGGGCAAAAATAAATGATTCAAAACTAATCATTCAACAATGGAGAAATCCATTCTCATACATAACAATAGTAGTAGATAATAGTGTGTTTTGCCTTGCAAGAATAATGTTTTATGGTGGCCCACTTGCAATATGTTGATGGTACACAGGTTGGAAATGGCTGCCTTCTACCATTGTATTTACAAAGTTGTGTCTTGATTTCTAAGCAGTGAAGGTATTTTTGCTAAAACAAACAAAGATGTCAAAAGAATACCCTGAGAATGTATAGGCAAAGACCAGGTGAAGGAATGAGCACTCCATCAAATTTGTGGCAGCAGACTCCATTACATGAAGAGAGTGGAGGTATCAGTGGGAGACATCATGTCTTGGCTGGTGGAATTGTCAATTTGACAGAGCAGCTGACCAAGGAAATATAAAATGCATACAGAATTCATGAAAATTGTAGTCCAAGACTCTATGTAATTATTAAAAAATAAAGGATAGGTTGGGATATGTACAAATAGGAATCCCTACCATGTCATTTTTGGAGCATCAGGGCCTTTGTTGAGTTGTTGAATGTGTTCACTGGTAGCTATGGTACATGATGAATCGTTGGCTGGTGGAACTATTCTTGAATCTCACTTTTCACTGAGTAGCTGACAAATAAATTATAAAATCCATACATCATTACACAGCATGTGACAATTATATATGTACAGAAACATGTGATACATTTATAGAGACATGGCATGAAATAGGCCACGCCCATCATGGGGGAAAGATCTCCATTCACTTCCATACACCGGCGTAATTTTCATTGAATTAAACATAGCTAAAACCTGTGGTGTGGTGGGCTGTGCAGACAACAAATGGGAAAAATCAGCAATTAAAGTTTTTTTGTACTCTCGAGCAAAACAAGCAAGCCATTGAGAATTGGCAAGAAGAAAAATGTGGATATAGCTGTCCAGGAAGTAATTTGGAATGTTCATGTGCCGTATGATCTTTGTGTGCAACACATGACATAGGAGAACACCTGGATTGGGGGAGAGTTTTTGTTTCCCCCCATTTTGGGCATGGTTTCTGAATGATGATGTGCAGTGTGTCTATTGACAAATATTAATGCTTACCATGTAGCCAGTTGTTGAGGTGCTTGGTTGATAACAGTCCACTGACTTCATGAAGGAGGGCTGTTGATATGGTTAGCAGTGATGAGACCTTTGATGCTGGATGTGCTCATTGATGATGGACTGCAGGTTGCCATTGCAGCAATGATGGAGCCTTGGCTGTTGGGGATTATTTATTCTTGCATCCATTTGATTGCGTAGCTGCAAAACAAAATAACCCCATACATAAATTACATAATTTGTTAAAATCAATATGTACATCGAAATGTGATGTTGTAATTGAAAGACAAATCATAGATTATGGACAAACATGAATGCTTACCATGTAATGCCAGTTGGGTACGCTCCTTGGCTGATGACAGTTCTCTGGCTTCATGAAGGAGGGCTGTGTCAACGGTTTGGAGTGCCTGGAAATTCTTTCACCTGGTCTTTCCATAAATGGAGGTTGCCATTTGATATAGAAAGGAGGACAAGCTATGACTTCTTACTTTGCTGTGAAAACTGTGCTATCTTGAGTTTATCAAAGTGAATAATTGATTAAATAAAACTGGAGCAACATTGATAAAAACAAAGAATGGGAAAAAAAGTAAAAGGAAACTTAGACACTTCACACAAGTGTGAAGTAGTAGTGTATACCCTTCAAAAGCCATTACCCACTATCAATCCAGGGCCAGGCCATGGTGTGCCAGGGGAGGTAGTGAACAAAAAAAAATACAGGACTGGTCTAACTTCTTAAGCCCACTTTAGACCAATGCTTTGCAGTGAGGGGAAAGTGTTGTAGAACAGTACAGGGAAAAGTTGCAGCAGTGTACACTGGCCTGTCTCATCTTAGCTGGCTGATGGTGTTGCCATTAATTCAGCTTCTCAAGTTGTAGTGGCTGGTTGCAAGTAATTGCAAGTTTCAACTTTTCTCATCATGAATCTTGGGTCTAAACTAGGCTTCAAAGGGACAAATGGCATGAACAAGAACAGGTGTGTGATGCCTGAGAGGGCCAGGGCACACTGAGTGGATTAGCATGTGTCTACTCTTTGCCGAGAGGCATTGGTAACCCAGTGAACTCATGATGGGGATTGGGGATTGCAATTATTTCCCAGTAACAATGGGTCAAGGTGTGAATGTGAACAGGGCGCTCCTGAATCCCCTTGTAAAAAGGTAAACAAAAAAAGTAAAAGTTTATGATCCACACTGGCTGGGGCTTGACATTAAATGTGGCCTGCTCTGATAAAATCAGTCACATTGACCCGAAACACATTTTGAGTTTTAGACACTTTTGGAAAGAGGGGAATGTAAGCTTTCTGGTGATACAATTATCATGGTACTCTAAACGCTGAGTGAGATGTACCCCTTTATGTCTTGACAGTTTCCAAACTATGTTTTTGAGGAAAAACAGTCTCAAATTTTGATAAAGTAAGGTAGTTCTGCTTGTCACTTGTCTGCTTCAAAACTGTATTTGCCATTTGGATTTCACAATAATCTTTACACAGAATAAATACATCAATAAATCAATTAATCAAGAAATAAATAAATAAATAAATAAATACGTAAATAGGTAAATACATAAATAAATAAATAAATACATGAATAAATTAATCAATTCATATGTAAATATGTAATAAATAAATAAATAAATAAATAAATAAATAAATAAATAAATAAATAAATACATAAATAAATACATAAATAAATACATACATAAATAAATAAATAAATAAATGTGACTGATTTTGTCAGAGCAGGTCACAAATGGCCTGGCTCTGGATTGATAGTGGGGAAATAGCAATTGCTTTCCCACAGGGGTTGTCCAAGTCTGCTTTACCCCTGCCTCCCCCTCCCCCCTTTAGTGGACATCGGATATAAGTCAATAAAAAACAAAGAAAGTGTACTAAAAGATTATGCTTTGGATATAGGTGAGCAATTTAATAGATAAATGATAAACATATGGATGGATGGACAAGCAGACTCAGTCAATTGCAGTGTAGATCTGAGCAAATCTAACTTAATGAAATACGTACCATCTCATGATAACTGTAATATATTGGGAGCACATCGACAATTACGTTTTCTGCATCTTTAATGTACACATGATCAAGTAAAGTGAGTTTTTCAGTTGTTGGAGAGTGCACCATTTGAATGTAGTTGTGCTTTTCCATAAACTTTGTTAAGGTTGAATCTTCCAGTGCATTTTCATTAAAATCTCCCATTATTATTTTCTTCCCAGGATGTTGATCAATTATGTTTATGAGTTGTTTCAATTTGTGACGAAAACACGTAAGTGGATAGTTTCCTGGCCTGTAGACAACTGCGGCAGTTAAATTGATCCTTTTGACTTGGAATATCAAACATTCTATATTGTAGCACTTTGGGGCCCACAGTGTAATGTCTTTATTTAGTGAATGGTAAACACCAACACCACCTCTACACTCTTGTCTCAGCTTGCGGAATTCAGGTTGACTGTTGTCATAACTATCTGTACGACAGATGTGTGTGAATTTGAAACAAGCAAGTTCATGTGGTGGATCATTAGGTGTTAACCATGTTTCTGTGAGACAAATACAATCTGCTTTTGTCATGGTACTATTAGCTTGTATATCTTGGAAGTGCCCTTTAAGACTCTGGGTATTATGCATTACGATAGTAAAGGTACTGTTTGATGTTGAAATGGTTGGTGTGATGGGTATGAATTTTCTCATTTTGCTTAGAGCTTCATCCACTTTTGAATTACAATATATGGCAGATTCGTTAAAGTCTTGGATGACTAGGCCACTTAGATTTGTAACACGACTCAGAGCAACATATGCTTGACCTGGGGCAAATATTTTTTTCAGTGACACAACAGCTTTGTCTACTGTTAATCCTTGTACTTTGTGCACTGTACACGCCCAAGATAACTTGATTGGGAACTGTTTTCGTTTTCCTCCATTATTTGTAACTGTGTCTTCCTCTGGGTCTATGATTGTAATATTTCTTCCTTCAGGGTCAGCTGTACGTCTTTTTGATCGTTGCATTTGACCAACGTTGGGATTGTCAAATACCACATGAATGGAAGATGGGAAACAATCATCATTGTCACAACTTTCTTCAGTGTTGTCATCGTCAATTATGTTAACTATTGTCCCAAAGACACCGTTCACCAGGCCATCTGACACATCAATATTTTTTTGCAACATTATGCGAGCTCCAATTGCTACATGGATATATTTTGCCAGACAAGAATTGTAAATTTTGTGATGGTGGCCATGTTTTGGTTCTAATCTATCAGTTGCAGGATTTCTTTCAAAATCTTGAGCTTTGATGGTGATAACATCTGTGCATGTGTCATGTAATTTGTGCAGATTAAAGTCATCAACTTCTTTATTTGTAGCAAATATGTGTATTGCATCTATTTCTTCACCTGTTTCACAATTCTTCAACATTTGAATATCTTTGTCATGTAATTTTTCACCTTTTTTATGGGTGCGCAGACGATTCAAGAGCTGAGCAAAGTCTGCTTCCTTTTGTCTGACGACTTGCGTGAGTTCAGCTATTTCAAATTCATCTTCCCATAAGTTAACCTTGAAATCCTTGTATAATGGAGTCCCTTTCACTGGTGGTAACTGATTATGGTCTCCAACTGCAAGAACACACACATTTCCAAAGAGACTATCATCACCTGGTTGTTTGATTTGTCTCAGTCTTTCATGTACGTTTGCATAAAGTACATGGTCAACCATGGATATTTCATCTATCATCCATATTAGTAATTTTCCCAACTTTGCACGTAAATAATTCATTTTTTCTTCTCTGAGATGACAGGGTGGTATTGTTAAGTTTGTCCCAAGTGAAAAGGTATTGTGTATTGTCTTTGCACCTATGTTGTAAGCAGCTACACCTGTTGGTGCTGTAAGTACAACAGTGATTGCATCTGGATCATCTTTATGAAGGGCTTTCAAAATTCTAGTTGACTCATAGAAAATTGCTTTTATTAGATGACTCTTACCCACGCCAGCACCGCCTGCAATATGTAGCCTTATAGGGGGAGGGTTTTTGCCATAGACTTTTTGTAAACACCAGTTTCTGATTTTATAAAAAATTGCTGATTGTTCCTCATTTAAAGATCTTAACAGTACCAATGCATCTGACCGTTTCATCTGTGCTTCATTAGCTTCAATTGTGTATGGAGTTGCTTTTTCTGGCTGAAGGTCTGGGATATCATCATCGTTGCAATGTTCATTTAGTTCATCAGTGTCTTGTTTGGGCCTTTTACACTCCAATCGCTCAAGTTCTGTTTCTGGACAAATCTGTGCCCATGCATCTTCCAATGCATCACCATTAAGCTCTAATGTCTTTTCAGCTTCATCTATTTTCTCAGCTTCTTTCTCAAACAGAGATCGGTTGTCATCAACTATGGATTTGACTGTCTCCAATGTGTTGTTTACATAGGGCACAGCGCCAAGGTCATAGAAATCTTTGTAAGTTTGAAATGGATCAGGTTTCAATTGTTTGTCGCAGTAATGTGGCAAAAACAGTTGGAGGATACTCTGGTGGTAGGCTTCTGACTGCTTCATAGGTGAGAACCTGCAATAACGTATCACAGCTGCTTTTTCTTCATTCATTCGTTTTTTGATGAAACCAAAATCATCTTTTAGTTGAATGATGTTACTTGTATCACCCTTTGGGATTTGAGACCTTGATAGGATTCTGTACTGGGAACAGAATGTTGCGAGACACATGTTTTTAAACGGTTCAGAATCTGGTCTGTGTTTGTATCGGTCAACCAAGTTTTTCATCCACATATCCTTTTCCTCTATTTCATTTGTAGCAGGTTTCCTCTTAAGTTGACTTAAAGGTAAACTCATTCTGACAGGGTGTTCGCCAGTTGGTATGAACATGGTTGCACGTGAGGAATGCTTAAGGGGTAGACCAATAAGTCGGTAAGCACATTCTTGGGCAGAAATGTGTCGGCTTTTCAGAAAAACAGTTCCAATTTTTTTCATTGCGTCTTTAGCTTCTAGGTTCCCATTCATTGCTTCCTTTTGAGCTTGATCAAGCAAAAGACCCATTTCACGTTCACTTTTGAGAGCATAGGAAATTATGTAAACTGCACAAGAATATGCATCTAGAACAAATTGGATGTCTAGGTTGGCCTTCCAGCAGCGGAGCAAGTCTTTATTGTAAGGGTTTATCCAGACCTCGTTTGGTTTCCTTTGTAGCACAATACTTGCTTTATTAGTGAGTTTACAATTTGCTTTCTCAAACATGGCTTGTGATATGTTGAAATGCTTAAAGAATTCTTTGGCAGAGTTGAACTTTTCCCGTTCTTCACGCTTTGATAGCACACTTTTCATTTGTTCAAATAATTTGGTGATATTTTCCTGGTTCATGTCAAATGCATGTGGAATATCCTTAATTATGTCCATGACATCAACATCATTTTGCTTGTTTTCAGCAGTTGCTTGTTGCCCTTGTGCCTTCTCATCTTTGTGTGGTCTGCTAATAAAAGTCCGCTCTGAGACTGGTCTGGGAAAGTTGAATCGACAGTTAGTTCGACCCTTCTGCTTTTTTTTGCCACTTTTTTTGTCACACGTTTTTGAATGGTGCTCACTGTGTTGTTGGACAACGATTGTTTCCAGCAGTTCTGGATCAGTTGGCATCTCACATGTCACATATTTATCAATAAATTCCACAACCTTCTCATCAGGATCTATGTCTAGTTTGGGAGCATCTTCAATCCAAAAGAATGCATGTATATGCGGTGAGCCACGCATTTGGAATTCAACTCTATAGAAATAGTCTTTGATTTTTCCTATAGGTGCTGCAGGACTCTTGAGAACATTGTTCAAAAGGAATTGAAATCTGTCATCAAACATTCTGGCTGCCATCACTGAGTTACGCCTTAAAAGTCCACATTTTTCTTCCCAAGTAAGATCTTCCACCTTGACTTGCAGTCCTTCTTTTCTAATCATTGCTTCCAGCATTTCAGGCCATCTCAGGTCAGCAGAACTAAATGAACAGAACCATGTAGGAATACCAAGTTGTCTTATCATGGCAAATACATCTTTTTGAGCTGATTGCCAATATGGAGGTGTGCCTCGAATGGGTTTGAGAAATTTGTAGCCTTGATCAAAATGCAGAAGTTTTTTCAGTGCCTCTGGTTCTTTAAGGACATCGCTGGTAACATTTGGTAAATTTTTGTCTGTCCCTTTTCTCAGTGCTATAGAAACATTTGATATAATTTGGTCTAGTTCTAATACATGTAGGGCATAGAATGGGTAATCTCTATTTTGGCAGAATCGGCCTTCAGCATTAAGAATTCGCTGATTAAAATATCGATTCAAAGTTAACTTTTGTTCACGTAAATCATGATAAGTAGGTCCTGCTTTTGGAAATAACACAGGAAAACATTTGGCTTCATTTGTTCGATCTGTCAGCAGTCTAATTGGAGAATTTGACTCTGCTGGTGCAATACATATGATGTCATCAAAATGCTGATCTAGCACTTCTTGACCTAAATCCACAGATTGTAAACAAGAACTTGCAAACATGCCATGCTGGTCTTGAATATGTGATACATCTTGTATTTCTGTTTCCTCTGCTTCGTCTGTTTCTTTGTCTGATGTTTCAACATCTTCATCAACCATCTCATCTTCAATTGGCTCAGACTTGGTTTTCTCCAGTGTGTTTACCCAGTCATGGTTGTACTTTATTTTTTCAAAGTACTCATTATTGTCATAAAAATAGTTTAGAGCACCCTTTATATTTCCTGTGTCAACATACATGTCTTCATAATGTCCCTTATAGGACACTTTGCGTTTCATTTTCACCCGAATTAGCTTATCATCACTCTCATTCCTTGGCAAAATATTTGTCACATATGACATATTAGATGGAACACATACAGTGGGTCCCTGCACAGAATTCTGGCCTCCTTTTCTCAAAGGGATCAGTCTCAAGAAGGGTATGTGCGGTGAAATAAGGTGTTGCTCAAGTTCATTAAGACATTTTAGTTCAGGAGGAATTGGGTCCAAATGCAAGTTGTTAGCAACACTCTGCTCAGGCATTTTGTCATTTTTAATTTTTCGGTCACATGTTTGGCAAATCCACAATTTAGAATATGCTTCATCCTTAAAATTGCAATCTTCTGGACATGCATCATCACAGATATGTAAATATGTAAGCGTTATGCATTTTTCTTCTAGTTCACTGCATTTCACACCAATTTTTCTCTGACAAAGTTTCACCTGCTTCCTAAAAAGTGCTCTGTGACAGCAACAGCACACAAACTCTGGGCCATGTTTCACATGCTTGCGAAATTCCTCAATAACACAATCAATGTCATGTTTTCTGGATTTGTGCTTTGCAACACTGGCACATTTTCGACTTTTCACTTCATCTCGAAATGCTTCATCATTGTGATATTTGAATCTGGTCGCTTCACACAATTTTGTTTTCAAATCTGGATTCTCAGCATATCTCTTTTTGCTCTGATCACGTACATAGCTTTGAAAATCTGGATTCTCAGCATATCTCTTTTTGCTTTGATTTCTCTTGATATCGGGATTTTCAGCATATCTCTTTTTGCTTTGATCTCTCTCGATATCGGGATTTTCAGCATATCTCTTTTTTCTTTGATCTCTCTTGATATCGGGATTTTCAGCATATTTTGTTTTGCTCTGTTCTCGGACATAGCTTTGAAAATCTACATTTTCAGCGTACCTTTTTTTGCTCTGTTCACATGAGTAGCTCTGAAAATTACTATCATTAGCATACTTCATCTTTTTTCCTTCTAGAATGCTATCTTTGTTTAAAGCATATCTTTTTTTCATCTCATCCAATTTTGTTTTCCTTGAATGATTTGCATATTGTTCTTTGTGATGTTCTGCTTTTACACTTGAATCATGTTTATTCAAATTATCATGTGTAGTATGGCATGAGCATACTGAAGTATTGTACTTGTGTTTGACACATGTTACATTATCATAATGATTCTCATTCTTGTGATACAGGTAAATAGCTTCACCATTTCTATTATCACTCTCAAAGTCGCCAACAAAATGATCACTTGGATAGTAATTCCACCTGTCTCTGTTGTAAGTGTATATATCAACATTCAGCAGGTCAGCAGCTGCCCAAATTTCAAGGTCTGTTGCAAAGGATCCTGAACACTTCATATTAGATATCCTTACATGTTCTGGCACAGAGGATTGTGCTGTTGGTAAGTATTTTTGAAATCCTGATGCATGTTGGGTAAGATGATTGACCACAGAGCGGCGGATTTTCATGTGTCCATTTTCATTTCCTGTGAGAGCATCTGACAAACATCGAAAGAAACAATTCCCATCACCTTTTATTGGCTTTGTTTCACATATTTGACCCATTGGGGAAAAATCTACATCCTGTACCTTGTTTGGGTGATTGTCATTTCTCAAATTGAATTCAGAACATAATCTCTGCCGTGTAGCTGAGGTCAAAGGCTTGAATGAGAAATCAGAAGTGATTACTTTGCTTATCATAATGTCTTCTGAGCATACATCTGGATCATGGTCATAAGAGGGATTTGAACTATTAGGCCACGCTGCAGTCTGAGTTTCTTTTGTGAAGTCAGAAAGGCTAGTATTGACTGTGGTCTGTGAGTCATTGTCTGCAATTGCTTTAACAGTATCATTAAAGGTTGATGAATTGTCTATGTGCGCTTCATTGTCCATATTTATCATTGCAAGATTTTCACTATTTTCCAGGTGCTTCATTTCCCCATCTAAAGTGTATCTGTTCTTTTTAGTCACATTTTCATAACTTTGCCCAGTTGCTTTATTTGTGCATTTCCGTTTGTATTTGCCTTGCAAAACTGCACTGTAAAGTGGTCTGCCCTCTTCTTGGTTTTGTTTAACAGAAATGTTTTGGACACAGTGTCTGCTGGTGGTTGGCTGTTCACCATGTTGCATCATGTTACCTGTGATGGTCACTTTGACTCCTGTAACCTCAAATGGCATCTGTTCAAGTCTGCAGTGTTCAGGAAGCAGTTGTATGGCCAGGGTCTTCAAGTGATGATACACCGTTGTGGGTTCAGTATGGTAAACAACTACAGCAGTTCCTATATGTGGATCCACAAGCCCCTGGCTGTCACGCATATGAGGATCAAACACAGCAAAATACTGGCCTTGCTTAACAATCACACATGTATTATTATTCAAAGTGACAAAGCAAGCATCATTATCTAGCAATGATCTTTGAATAGCCAAATCGAATGGTACATTGATATCCCTCATATACAAATCATCAGCTTCATCAATGACACCAACAAGTCCAGCCAAAGGCAAGCCACAATTTATTGAGAACTGCACGTTGTTCATCACGTATTCATTTAGCAACTCTCCAATCAGCAGATGATTATTTGTTCCACGTATTTGACCGGTGCATTTAAGGTAGCTGTATAACTTATTCCCTTCAATAAGAACAGAGTCAACGTCATTTCTGTGTCTGTTGTCACTCCAAGTTGTTATGCTTTTCACCTTATTCATCATTACAGCTGATAAACTGTTAGCTACACATTGTTTCCCAGCATTATCCTTAAATAGTGCAAAACCTTGTGAAAATGAACCTTGTAAGGAATGTTTAGCAGGTGCGCTGGGAATACTGGTCACACTAAGTGCACTTTCATCAGGGTGGTTACTTGTCAGCAGCTTTGCTTCAGTTGTTGGGTCATCAAATGGATCAACCATGATGGCAGGATCTTGCTTTTCAACAATAGAGTGCTGGAGCATAGGGGAATCAGAGTTGTGGTTATTTTGATCAAGAGCATTGTCAAAGTTAGGCAGTGGTTGATCAGACAGAAACAGAGATTGTTCAGAGATTTTCAGAGTTTCACCAGAGGTATTCAGAGTATTTGGCACAACGGGTAATGTTGTTTGTTTAGGTTTTGGCACAACGGGTAATGTTGTTTGTTTAGGTTTTGGCACAACATGTGGTAATGTTGTTTGTTTAGGTTTTGTAGCAACATGCACACGCAATGTTGCAAAGGGAGGGGATGGGGGTGGGGAGTCATCGTTTCGGGATGGGGGGAGGGGGAGGGGGAAGGGAGTTTGAAGGTGATGGATTGCTCCAGAGCCCAGACAGCCAGGGTCATCAGGCTCGCCAACCACCTCCATCTGAAACACAAATAAACAAGGCAGACAATTATTTACAAAAGTATATTGTCATTTCGACTTTAGCATTTTCCACTGCTTTCCCCTAGAACATTTTTCAGGCCTGGAGGGATTTTGAAACATACCCCGATGGCAACGGTGGGGACCCTCACTGGCAATGCTAAACTTTTAGCTAACCTGTTCGCCTATATGTTCGCAATGGCATCCCAAATATCATCATACTATTATGGGATGTGATGCGAACAGGTATATTATGGGATGAGCGTTTCCCAGGCAACAACACACGTTGTTGCACATTGTTGCACGCTGGCACGATGCTTCTACAAGCAAAATGCTTATTGTTTTGAATGATTTGGCATATTCTATTACTGTCAACACTAGTAGTAATAGTATGCCATAAAGGTTTATTGAGATTTTGGGGAGAGCAGAAAAAAAGAAGAAAGAAAAGAAAATCTATTTATTTTCTGGCCTGGCAGGGGCGCTGTTAGCCTGGCAGGCCTGTAGAATGGTAGGGGAAACACAATGTGATGTAACCAAATCATTGTGTTTTCAAATGTTTACGTTTCTGCTCATCCACACTACAATGTAACTGTTGAGTATTCAAATGGTAATGGGCTCAGTAGCATGTGACCTGTGACCTCCACCTGTGACCTGATGAGACATCACCTAGCGAGCCAGATCTCCTGCTATCTGAAGGCAAGTCGTCTGGACTGAAACAAAATAGACACAAAATAGACTGAACGATTCATTAGAATTACCAGCCAACTCTCCATGTGCCCTAAAAATAACCAAGGCTATAGCAAATTTCGTATGCAAGGATATACGCCTGTATTGAATGAATGAATGAAAGCTTCAAAAGGTTCCCGAAGGTACCCGAATGTGAACTACGTTATGGTGCGACGCAAACATCTGAATGTAGACCGCTGCTGTAGACATAATCCCCAACATGTATAAATCTGTGAAACAAAGCATCAAAACGAAACTGCAGTCAGCAGAGAGAGTCAGCGGCATCTCACTATATAAACGACGACGAGTGGAGCCGCCCTCAGCCTCATCTCTTGTTTTGATATGGAGTAGTGACTGACTGCATTACTTTACTAAAGAAAGCACTGGTGGTGTCAGTCACTCTGCTTGTCACACTGATGCTGACTGGAGAGTCTGCACAACTTGCAGCACATAGCACAGTATTGTGTTGTTCAGGGCTGTAGTTTGATTGTAGGCTAAATGGTCATGACAAAAATAAAATAAAAAGTATATTTGTATTTTGTAACTACTTTGGGGTGAATTATTAATGTAATATTTTTGAATGATGCACCAAGTTAGAGTTCCTAGTACAATTTACAGCCTTTGTTCTGAGAATCTTTTTCATATCCAAGCAAAATTTGTATTTTAACTTAAAGAGTAACTAAACACTCATTTTGAAGCTATTTCTGGCCACAGCATATTTTTGAAAGATGCAATACTGTCAACATTCTGGGAGGGGTCTTGGTCCTTGCCGTTTTCAACAGTTTCAGTCATTAAGTACCGTACTTTCTGCACTATAAGGCGCACCTGAATATAAGCCGCAGCAGCTAAATTGCATGTTTGTTACATATATAAGCCGCACCGGACTATAAGCCGCAGGTGTTTTAATGTCTTATCAGCGGAGACCGTTTTGAGTCCTTACCCTCATCGTCGTAACACAGCCAGTTCTCCATCTTTTGAAGCATGATGTTAGATTACAACGAGCTAGTTGTGTGGCTTAGCCTTCCAAAATGTTGCCGTTAATTTTTTAGAATGTAATACATAGAATTGGGAATGTTACATTCAATTTCATTCAGACTGCCTTTCTGGCTCAATCGCCGCCATTTTTCCCCCGGAGTGAGGGAGGGAGGGTGTTTTACAGTAGTGGCTGAGAGAGCGTAGTGGCACAGTGCTCCAATCAGGTCGCGAGGCACATTTTTTGCAACATCATCCAATCAGGGTCTGTCTGTCTTGCTCTCGTTCTGTCTCTCGTACCAAAATCCATAGATTTAGGAGGTCCCCTAGTGGCCGTTAGCTGTAAAAATCCATAGATAAGCCGCACCGTTATATAAGCCGCAGGGCCGAAAAATGGGGGAAAAGCCGCGGCTTATAGTCCGAAATTTACGGTACTGATATTTCATATTCATTTGCCGTCAAATGTCAATATTAATACCAGTATTGATGTGTTACATAACTGGACAGTCATGTAATTCAGGATACAGCTCAAATAACATGTTTTGGTATCACTAACCAAATCGAAATTAATCAAATCGGATCGAATTGAATCGGGATTACCGTAATCGATTTGGAACCTTGTGAATCGGAATGGAATCGATTGTTGAAATTTGAACCAATACCCAGCCCTAGACAGCAGTGGGATACAGTCTGCATATTAGGAGTGGGTCCGAGAGTACGAAAAATCCGTTGTCCCTTGTTGCCCACGTTGTGTATCAGCAGGGCTTTCTTGCTCTCAACGTTAGCATCAGCTAGCCCTAGTATGAACGTTTCAAAGGATTCATGCCAGCAAACCCACAGGATCAGTGGCTCGCCAGGCAGGGCGAGGAACAGGGAGAGAGGTGAGAGCAGAGTATCCATCATCCTCGTCGCCAATGTTATGTTTAATAACTTGTGGACCACGATGTAACTGTTAAACGTTTTATTTTCATGCGGTGACACTGGCTCCATGTTTACAATTACAACCACACCACTTTCCAGCAGGGCAGACTGTCATAAAGCTGCCTGTCTTAAAGGTACAGTCACAGCTGATGTGACGCAGACGTGTAGTTGGTTATTGTTTTTTCTAAGCAGTTATGATTTAATATCCGGTCAGCCGTGTACACGTGTACACGGTGACATCCCTAATTGCAATTTGCAATCCCTGTCCCGCACAGGTTCCGAGAGGAAGGAAACATCTGAGCTGGCATTACATTAAACCAAACCTGGTGAGGACGTCGCGGATTTGTTTAGCGTTTACATTAGCTGCTGTGGCTAGCTTTGCTAGGGCAGCTTACACTCAGGCTTGCCGCTTGCCCGGCAGACAATGCTTGTTGTGGTCAAACAGACCCGCATTCAAAGTAGTTAATACTCACAGAGCTGGCGTAAAGTGTGGCGTGAACCCCATTTAGCCAAAATGAAAAATGCAGGGATTGTGTATTTAACTCCAAAAACAAACTAACAACCTTTATCCAGCTTATTTCGAGATGCCATGATGCCTTATGGGTGGTTCTTCCGGTGTAATTCCCCCCCGCAACTTTTTTTCCTCAGCGTCGGAGTTTTAATGAGGAAATGCGCAAGCTGCAACAATCAGTCACATTATTTTACAGCGGGGCATTCAAAAATAAGGTGGATAGACCCTTCTTTTCATGGTTGCCATTTTGTCTAAAAAAGGCAGGGCAAACACAGATGCAAACAAAACATTAATGAGGGTTTCCAACTTCCACGATTGGAAGTTGGAAATCCTCATGACTGTTTTTCCAGTACAAGCTGTACAAAAGAGCCACCAAGTTTTTTGAACTGTGAATCATGCAAAGCTATTCTAGAGTAGGCCAACAATCAAATAATAATGCGTCATATTAGCAAAATATGGGACCTTAAAGTTGCCAACTTGGTATTGAGTTTCTACTCAATGATGAACATAATACATTCTGGATGTTGTAGTATGATTTCCCCTTAAGAGTGATATGGGGAAAAGTACAGTAGTTTTCTCTGGTCAAAGGGTTCCAGTTTTCAAAATAATTCATATTTCTATTACATATGTGAGCTAGATTTAATAAATCAACATTTTCATAGCAGAGAAATAGGCCTTTTCCGGGATTTAACTTGTAATGAGTAATAACTCTAAAATTACTGTTGAATGTTTTTCCATATTTTCATGGCATGTCTATTTTTTGCATCAAATAATGGAGAGCATTATCAGTATCGATAAGTACAGTATTGATAAGCAGTACCGGTATTGATCAAATCCAAACAATACCTATCCCTACGCATTACACATTAGGGATGTGGACCGATAACCATTTCACCGATAATTAGGGATGGGTACAGAGACCCGGTACCAAACGGGCCCCAGGGCCGGATTTCGAGATACCAGAGAATAAGCTTTCATGTTAACGGTTCTCTTATTGGTACTGGAGAAATTAAGAAAATTGATTGAAGATTGATTGTCTTTTTTGCGATTTCCGTGTTGCTTTCTCTCTCAGATGAGAGACAGGCAGCAAGCAGCCTGCTGCAGCGAGGAGCCATGCCTGAGAGGAGAGAGGGGAGGGGAGGGGCTGGGCGGGCAGCACACACACATGTACACACTACACACACTGATTAGGGAAGGCAGCAGAGCCGAGAAGACACCGCAACACATTAAGAAAGAACGGAGCGATCAAAAGTCTGGTTGTACTTCACTCGAGTTAATGCTGACAATTCACGTTGCATAAGTGCGATAAATCGTTCACTAGCAACGTTGGAAACATGGGCAATTTGTCTAAACACTTCGCCAAAGACAAAGTGCATCAAATAGGTACAAACGGAGAAATGCACAGTTTTGGACAAGCTAGCTCACAGTAGGGATGTCATGATACTAGAATGTCTACTTCGATACCGATACCCAGGAAAATATCGATACTCGATACCATTTTCGATACCATGCGGCGGGATGACAACAATACACATCAAGAGGCATAAAGAATAAACAAAGACAGATGGACGCTTCTCCATAATCTAGGCCTGATAAAACTCATTAAAAACTTTGACCTTACACAGCAGATAAGCCCTGCTCTAGTGATCAGCCTATCAGAACACTTTGAACTTGTTGAAGCAAACGATACCAACCAATGACAGGGAGGGAGAAATCAGTGGTATGTTTGATTTTTCATTAAGAGAAAGCACTGCTGATATTGATACAGTTGCAAATGAGCATTGTATCCATTTCAAATTTTTAGTATTGATACTTATCGATACTATCGATACCTGTTGCAAATGAGTATTGTATCCGTTTCAAATTTTTAGTATTGACTTTTATCGATACTATCGATACTTTTGACAACCCTAGCTCACAGGATTTCATCATCTGTCAACAATGACCCGGTTGTGGTTACCCGTGATCCAGGGACCCACCTCGTCATCAGGTAGGACTATGTGAACATGGATGATTAAGACCAGAGTAGTAAACATTATTCAGCTGTTTGGGTGTGTTAATAATTAAAAATCCACTCTGAAATAAATCAACAAAGCATCATCTCTCAGTTGTCCTAAAGAAATGTTACTTCCAGAGCAGGGGAGGATATTTAGTCATTTGGGGGGCAAGTGCAGCAGACAGACTGTCATGCTTTATTTAGGCTATGCTTAGGCTATGCTATGCTATTCTTGCACCCTCAGCCATCTGTAATATATAAATCAATAAAAGCATCATACTAACTGAATTATATATTATATTTGAGCTGGAACTAAACTAATTTGTAGTGCATGTGTTCTATTCTGTATAGTCTATTCAAAAAAGCTTAATCTTCACTAATTCATTTTCCTATTCATATTTAGGGACTGTATTTCAATGGATTGGACTAAAAAAGAAACGTTTTTTCCTTCTCCCCCTTGTTTAAAACATGTCATCTTTAGAAATATTCGGCTGTATAATGTTAACGGTCACAAGTTATGGTTGCTGCCGAATCAAGACTGACATTGATAATAATAGTCCAAGCGTTTTACACCAAATCAGCTGACAGCCGTGTTATTTGCTATACAGGTTCAGGGAAAAGGTTCAGTGGAAAACTTTGTGATTGGAATTGTTTGGTTTGAGGGTGTACTGAACAAAACAGTTTTGTGTGACTACATGCTCAAAACAAACAGAGCATCACTCATGCGTCATCTAATGTTATAATGTTCACAACGGTCACAACTCATGGTTGCTGCCGAATCGAGAGATCAGCAGCGTCAGCCGTGTTATTTATGTGAAAACACACACATCCACTAAGCTGACAAGGAATTTAATAGCTAATGCTACATTCAGGTGACATTATGATTATGCTCATTTTCACGGAGAGTAAATAATGTGGACATTATTATCCATCTACTTTCCAGCATTGCATCTTGCAACTAGCATTAGGTAAGTTAAGATAGCATTAGATAGCGTAAAAAACAGACTCAATCCAGTCCAATGTTGTCTGATGAGCTGCAAACCTTTGCTCTGGTGATGCTTTGTTACGTTAGGGGAAGCTAATGCATTAGCATCTGCTGCTGTATGGTGTCTGACAAACTACGTTAGGCTGGTGATAAACTGAGTGACATGGCGGTTGTCAGGCAACGGGACAACATTATTGAAAGGGGAAATGATGGGGTCATTGTTTATTAATTTTCCAGTAGCCTACATATTTCACAAACTAACATTCTTACCGTGAAGACATGAACACTAGTCCACAACACCAGCACATCTGTCTGACTGCCTGCTGCTTCTGTCTCCGCTTGCGTTTCACGCTCTGATCATATTCAACCCACAAAGTAAACAAAGCATGGACGATGCACCCCCCCCTCTCTCCACAAACATGTGCTGCAGTGCTGAATGTAAAATTGAGTCGGCGCACTCTGCTGGAAAAAAAACAACGCTATTAGACGCTCAAAGCAGCTTCAGCAGCATTATATGGTCTGTAAAAAAAGTGGTCATATCGGCGTCTATCGGCAAACGTGCACGCCGATTAGGGTTGTCAAATGTATTGATAGTATGAATAAAAGTCAATACTAACATTTTTAAACGGATACAATACTCATTTGCAACAGGTATCAATAGTATCGATAAGTATCAATACTAAAAAAATTAAATGGATACAATACTCATTTGCAACTATCAATATCAGCAGTACTTTCTCTTAATGAAAAATCAAACATACCACTGACTTCTCCCTCCCTGTCATTGGTGGGTATCTTTTGCTTCAACAAATTCAAAGTATTCTGATAGGCTCATCACTAGACCAGGTGTAATCTGCTGTGTACTGATAGGCTGATGACTAGAACAGGTGTAATTTAACGTTGATTTAACGTTTACACAGCGTTTGTGAAGATTCACATGCAGAACCGCAAATTCCAAGTATAGCGTCAAGTCAGGCAGTATAAAACGGAAACTTCCAGGTCTAACCTTTGCAATAACGGCAATTAAATAAAGTACCGTAATTTTCGGACTATAAGCCGTGCCTTTTTCCCCATTTTTCGACCCTGCGGCTTATATAACGGTGCGGCTAATCTATGGATTTTTACAGCTAACGGCCACTAGGGGACCTCCTAAATCTATGGATTTTACAGGTGACAGTCCACCACCTTTAACTCTATGGGCTCTATGGCCGGTCCGCGCCCCCCACCTTTAAGCGGCGGGCTCCAGCAGGAAAAGCTGGAGGCCGGAAAAGAGTGAGACAGGTAGTGCGCAAAAGTAAAAGTGGAACCGAGAGTGGTACGAGAGACAGAACGAGAGCAAGACAGACAGACATTACGAGAGCGAGACAGTTTGTGCAAAGGAAGTTTTCATTCACTTTCATTCGCTAATCATTCACCAAAACTGGTTGCATGCGAAAAGCAACTTCCGCTCAAAGTTTGCGAGTGGATCCTGACAGCGTGGAGGAGTGTCAAAACATCCACGATCACCAACGGGTTCCGAAAGGCTGGACTGCTGCGTGATGAAGAGGAGGACGCCGCCACAGCTGAGGCCCTTCAGAGGCTGTTCGATTCCGACAGTGACGAAGAGGAGTTCGTTGGTTTTGAGTAGGGCTGGGTTCAAAAAATCAATTCTCCGATTTTTAATCGATTTTCATTTTAATCCTCGATTATCGATTCATATGTCCAGAGATCAATTTTTTTTTAATTAAAAAAAATAATAATAATTAATAAACAGGCTAAAATATTATGCTGTGTGTGGTAGTTGAAACATAGTTTCAAGTTGACGTTTAATTATGTTTGTAGTTGAAACAAAAACATAAATACTGTAGGCTACATGAATGGAAATGTTTGAAAATTATTAATATCTACTTTTAGAAATTATATAGGCTGAACTCAAATCACTGTGCATAATTCTGAAAGTGTCTTTATTGACAGATGAAAAGGCTGTTATTTACCCTTTGTCACCACCTGGTGAGTAAATATATGTGTAACTAAAACCATTAAAATTGACAACAGGTCTGCAACTTTTTTTCCCCATGTATCTACTTGGCTGGTTGGGAACCCCTGTGTTACATAACTGGACAGTCATGTAATTCAGGGTACAGCTCAAAAAACACGTTTTGGTATCACTAACCAAATCAATATTGAAAATGGATCGAATCGGAATCGAATTGAATCGAAATTAATCGATTCGCAACCTTGTGAATCGGAATCGAATCGATTCTTGAAATTTGAACCAATACCCAGCTCTAGTTTTGAGAGCGACAACGAAGGAGGGAGGAGAGTGGCTGATGAAGCCACCCTGAGCCTGTTCGTTTCCGACACTGAAGATGAGGACTTTGGTGGTTTTAGTACGCAGGAAGAAGACGAAGATGAGGATTAATGACTTGACTTTTCTGGTTACAGCCGTGTACTGCACCTTAGCCTAAAAGATGAAGACGAGGATTAATGACTTTTCTGGTAGGCTGATTACCGTATATTTTAAGCAGCCGTGTTGAAAACCACTGCTGTAGATCACTGCCGGTACGTGCGCTGGGAGCGCACCGTTTAAGTTTGAAAGTTGAAAAGTTTGTGTGTCTGAAATGCTATGTGATACAGTACAGTTTACACAGCACAGTACATGTTCTGTAGCTACTATTGCACTAAATGGTAACACTTGAATACGTTATGCAAATATGCAACTTGTTTGTTGAAATGTTAATAAATGGGAGCTTCCTCAAACAGCCATCTCTTTCCCGACAATCCCCTCTGTGCACGAACCCTTATGGTAATTAAACATTAAAACACCTGCGGCTTATAGTCCAGTGCGGCTTATATATGTACACATTCAATTTAGCTGCTGCGGCTTATATTCAGGTGCGCCTTATAGTCCAAAAATTACAGTAAATGCACGTGTAATGTTTTTTTGTATGTGTGATCCAAAATATACAGAACAGAGATAAACTGGAAGAATATTTGCTCCCTTCGAAAAGTCAATTTTAACCCGTAGTGAGTCGACCGTTCTGATTTTTTGTTACTAAGTAATACAACATTGATTTTATTTTTGAAGGTAAAAACTTCTCGCTTCCTCTATTCTGTATAATTCTAGTAGGATTGATGCATTTCAGGACTGAACATAGCAAAGACCTGTTTTCTTTGTAGCGCTTGAGACTCAAGGAAATGGATGCATCTGGCCGTGAGTTGTAGGGTTGTTTAATTCATTACTAACGTTATGCGCAAAACATTATATGCCGTGAACGTTAGGCAGTTGAATGAATGAATCAATACATTTTTTATCTATTTAGATCGAATTAGATTAGATGGAATCAAAATATATAGATTTAGTTATCGCCCATTATGTATTTTTAGCAACTTGTTGTCAGACTCTGCATATTGTGATAGTTTGTGTGAATGTCAATGTGATTCCCTTAAGGCTATGGTCAGACAGTGAAGTACAGCTGTGTGGTCAGTTTTCACAACTCCCCATTGTGTGGTCATGCCCAAATTCCCCCCACCCCCGCCCCCTCTCTACTTTACACACGGAGGTGCTCCACATGTATGAAAGCAACATGCCTGATGTCTGAAAGGGTACACTTCACCTATCGCCCGGGTCAGGCTCAGGGCAAGCAACCCTGACCTGACCCGGAGTTCATGTCTGACCTGACCCGGAGTTCAAGTCTGACCTGACCCGGAGTTCATGTCTGAAAGTGGCTTGTTTCTCCTCCCCTCTACTCTTCTCTCTCTCCTGCTCTCTTGCAGATGCCGAAGAAGTGCGCAATAAGCAGATCTCCTTACTTAGTCTACATCATTCTACCAATTATGTTGTTTGTTAAGCATACAAAAGCTACCTTGCAAAGTATTTATTGACTGGCGGTTATAGTTTGTAGACAGAGTTACTGTATCCAGTACCGTATGCATTTTTTGTCCAGGGGGCTGTATAAAAAATTTGGGCTAGGTGATCTGGTTGAAATCAATATCATGATAAATAATCATAAGGATTTTCTTGATATCATTACTGTTGTTCATGCTAGGTTATTTGGACATAAACACTCCAACAACAATAAAGTATTCTCTGGCAGGCAGGGATAATTACCATAGTGTTAAACAGGTGTTTACAGAGGTTACACTTCCTCACACTATAGGCTATAGCCTATTATTGTTTTTACTGCTGTGTGTTGGTCATGTCAAAGTAGGCTACATCAATGTAACTGCTTTTGCAGGCTAAACATTAATATTTTTAGAGGTTAGAGTGTTCCTTGTACAATTTGCAGCATTCATTTTGATGCACTGCCTGTGAGTCAGTGAAGAAAAAATCACTAAAAAATAAAATATGTAACACTACATGTAGGCTATATCATTCACTGGAATTAAAAAAATATATGTTTACTATAGCCTACATGTCACATAGGCTAACTCAATTGCATATAGAAGTGACTCACCGAAATGGACTATTGCACAACCGATTTCACACACTTAATCCACCACCCTTCACCCCCCACCACCTACCTTGCCATACCTTGGCTTTTGCTGAAATGACTTACGTTTGCTTTGGTGAATCTCTTTTGGGCAATCTCTGCCATTCTGCGTTTTTTTGGCATCTGAAATGGCACAAATAAACATTGCTCGACCTGAATTCATATTGTCTGCATTCATGATTGATGATTCAATTGAGTTGATTATATCTATAGATAGATACATTTTTATTTCTGTGTCATGCACCATATTCATGGTGCCCAACCCATCTGGGCTTACAAGACACAAATCATTCAAGTTCAACAATACAAACAAATCAACAAACAAGCTACAAAAAGCTCAAACATAAACAAGACAGAGTTGTATATTCAGATGAACAACTTCTCCATTCTGAGTTTCCAAGCACTCCCAATAAACCTGGCCAAACTGAAGACTTAATCTCTGAATAGCCATTCCAACTTAGCATCATCTCCTGACCAAAATAGTTCCGGTTTCTTATTTTGCATTAACTGAAATAGAGACAATCTCGGTTCCTCATATAGCGTACAATGAAACAAAAAATGAAAATACTCTTCCACAACACCTAATTCACATACAGTACAAAGTCTCTCCTCCTCAGCAATAGAATTCAACCTGCCAACCTCAATAGCCAAAGGGAGGGTACCCGTTCTCAACTGGGCACTAGGCTTGCCACGATATTAGGTGTTACCGGTGTTACACGGTGGGGAGCCTTACACCGATTACATAACATGCCCACCGGTAACACCTTCAACTCCACCCGCTCATGACAGTTTCAGCATGCACTCAGCTGCGCTGGTGTAAATTACAAGCGCTCCCTCATATCCTGGCTGTCTGAGTGTGGCTGTACTGTTCCTCGTATCTCTCTGGTTAGACATACCAGCAAGTAACGTTAGTTGTACATGTTGTGAACACAATCCCCCCTCATAGACATGTAGGTAAGCCCCTTATCTAAGCTTGTGTGTATTCTCTTGCCACTGCCATTTCTGGAAATGTGGTTTTAACAGAGAAAAATCTCCGCTAGGATTGATGCTAATATGTTAGCTAAACCTCCGCTAACATTGATGCTAATAATTAGCATTGATGACTTAGCTGTGATAAAAGCACATGCTACTTAGCTATCGTCATTGCCTGGCTTACTGCTGCTTGCTGGTCACGTTAATCCAGAATAAATCACCAGATTTGTGGCTAATGACGTTAGTTTATTTTCTCCAGGAGGAGATCTGTCCCCAGTGTTTAACGTTACGTGAGGCTGACAGCCAGCGCTCACAACAGCAGGGATGGGAGGGGCTGACTGACTGGGGAGTGGGGGAGAAAGGACTGTGTGCAAAGTAGCCTAATTTATAGACTGACAAACGTAACTGCTCCAAACTATTCTGTGTGGTTAACCTGACATCCCTACCACGCTTGCATTGGTGACTATCTTGACGGGTGTGACTGAGAGCAGTTAAATTAAAACTCTGGACCGGGTTAGCTTAATATTAACGTTAGCAGTTTGCCTGAGACGCATCAGTGTCGGCACATCAGAGGCTAACCCTAGCATTGATCTGCCGCTGCCATACCTAATTGAGGCTACAGTTCTTGTATTACGTTACAAAAGTGACTTTCAAGTTGTTCCACAGAGGCCAATTGTACTCTCAACATGTTGGCAAATGATTTTCATGTGATTAAGATGATTAATTAACAGACTTACCGTGGAAGTTAGGTTGTGGCTCAGTGAGGTAGGTCAGTGTCTTGCTGGAGTCAGGAAGAAAGTAAGTTACCAAAAATTACTTGCAGGACTTCCTCTCGTTGCTTTTCAAAATAAACGTAGGCTACTTCTAATCACATACCGTACTCCTTCTTCTTCTAATCACATAGGCTAATCGTACATTATTGGATCAATTTATGAACAACAAAATTGCAAGAACAGATACAAAAGTTGACACAAACACTGTCAAATCAAACTGAAACTGACATGTTGTAGCGCTCTATGCTTTTATTTTTGAAGGCTACTGTAAGGTGCTGCAGCTCTGTGGCTGCGTGCAGCGTAATGTATGACGGTAGCCGTGCGTGCTGCGTTATAAGGAAGTGCCTTTTTCAGTGCGGGCCGTTTCATTCATAAAGCTCAGCGAGACAAGCTGGTCGCGGTCATATTGATGTTTACAGTTTAATGTCGTGAGCCTGACTGCAGCTGTGTCCGGCTGTCTCATCCATCATCCATGCAGTCCACATCTGATGGGAGAAATTCCAACAATATGGTGGTGATGATGATGATGATGATGCTGATAATAATAATAATAATAATAATAATAATAATAATAATAATAATAATAATAATAATAATAATAATAGTGTGTTCACTTAGGCCCTCCAGCATCTAAACTGCCAAAATACCCAAATGAATAAGAACAAATTGTAATTTAGACGTGAAGATAGGTTAGGCAACTTACAAATAGCCTCCCAAAAGCTGGAATACTATCTCTTACACCACCACAGAGCCTGCCTTTGCTCTCATAAAAGCTTCAAGTCTGCCCCCCCCCCCCCCCCACACACACACACACACACACCTCTATTTACAGTAGGCCTACAGTTAGGTGACCAATAGCCTATCTTTTTAGTGTATTCTCTCTATCTCTCTCTCTCTCTCTCCCCCCAATTCACCTCATGTAGGCCTAGAAGACAGCCCAGCATGATAAGAGAGTAGGCTAATTACAGGAAGTAGACCATCAGAAGTTCCATTTGTGTTTACACTTGCAATTAAATTAAATGTATTCACACACACACACACACACATAACATCATCGTTATCATCACCATACATTATCATCGTCATCATAATCATCACCAACATCAGATTAACAATGGGAGTGTGCCAGGTCTCCCAGGAAGCTATTTAAAGCTTTTGAAGGGATGCTGATCTCATAAAAGGCTACAGGTATCAATGGACAAACATAAATAACACATGTATCACATGACGCTTAATACAAGACAAAAACAATAGGGTTTCAGCCCCTTCAGGGCTTGAACCCCTAATAAACTGGCACAAAAACAATAGGGTTTCAGCCCCTTCGGGGCTTGAACCCCTAATAATAAGTATGTCGGACTTTAAGATTGTGCCTTGCTTGTCAGCAAGCACAATAATTTTTGCTTCTATCTGGGAAACGGAAGGTGCGATGGTGATTCCAGGCCTCGTTCAGTTACTTTTCCACCCCGAGTCCAACGCCGCCATCCGTGAGTCTCTACGAGTTACGGTTGCGGAGATACGTTGCTGTAGCGCCCCATAGGCAAACAATAGCGCCCCCTACAGGCCAAATGACACTTTATTTTCTGAAATCAGCTCAGAAGTGTCAAGTGTCAATACAAGACGTCAGGCTGGCCATAATTCCAATGAATCAGCACTTCCTGCCGCCCTTCAAAATCAAACAATTTAGAAGGTACAGGTACTGGATGCTGCTATAGCGCCCCCTTTTGGTCGAATTGCACCAAATTTGACCCGCATGGTCTGGGATGGTCTCCGAAGACCTCCTGCAAGTTTCGTGAAGATTCCTTAATCGTTCATGAAGTTATGACAATTTAGCTGTGAGGCCACGCCCTCTCTCAACTTTAACGATCAATATCTCTGAAACTAAAGTAGATTTTCAAAAATGCAAAAAGCACGGTTGTAGAGCTTGCTCCAAAGATGCTTCCTGGAGATTCTAGTGCAAATCGGTCAAACGGTCTAGGAGGAGATGCAAAAAATGTGTTTTCCAAACTTTTCCAAATATCTCAAAAATTTTCCAGACGGACATTGACAGTCCTTATGGCAAATTTGTAGAGCAGGTCCACCTGAACATCTGGAAAAAAAAAGTTTGAAAATCGGACCAACGGCGTGGAAGTTATGGCCTTTAACGTAAAACCGTCGATTATAGCGCCACCTTCAGGCCGATTCCAAAAATCTTTTTTGAGCACCTACCAGCCAACAATATCTGTCATTGGGCCAAATGTGAGGTCTCTACCATTTACCAACTCACGGGAATTTGCATCGGGGCAGATGAACAATAATAACAAGAATAAATATAGCCGCAAGCGGCGATGGGCGGGGTTCAAGCCTTGCGCAGTTGACAAAGCTTCTGATTCTGACCAGGACATCCTCCTTGATATATCTGACAAGTTTCGCGATCATTGGACAAACAGATGTGGAGTTACAGCCTTTTTTGTGTTAAGCCACGCCCATTTCTGGCGTTTATGGCACCCCCTTTTGGTCGAATTGCACAAAATTTGACACACATGGTCTGGGATGGTCTCCGAAGACCTCCTGCAAGTTTCCTGAAGATTCCTTCATCGGTCATGAAGTTATGACAATTTAGCTGTGAGGCCACGCCCCTCTCAACTTTAACGATCAATATCTCTGAAACTAAAGTAGATTTTCAAAAATGCAAAAAGCACGGTTGTAGAGCTTGCTCCAAAGATGCTTCCTGGAGATTCTAGTGCAAATCGGTCAAACGGTCTAGGAGGAGATGCAACAAATGTGTTTTCCAAACTTTTCCAAATATCTCAAAAACTTTCCAGGCGGACATTGAGGGTCCTTATGGCAAACTTGTAGAGCAGGTCCACCTGAACATCTGGAAAAAAAAAGTTTGAAAATCGGACCAACGGCGTGGAAGTTAAGGCCTTTAACGTAAAACCTTCGATTATAGCGCCACCTTCAGGCCGATTCGAAAAATCTTTCTTGAGCAGCTACCTGCCACCAATATCTGTCATTGGGCCAAATGTCAGGTCTCTACCATTTACCAACTCACGGGAATTTGCGTTGGGGCAGATGAAAAATAATAATAATAATAATAATAATAATAAACCGGCACAAAAACAATAGGGTTTCAGCCCCTTCAGGGCTTGAACCCCTAATAATAAACCGGGTGAAAAACAATAGGGTTTCAGCCCCTTCAGGGCTTGAACCCCTAATAAACCAGCACAAAAACAATAGGGTTTCAGCCCCTTCAGGGCTTGAACCCCTAATAAATATAGCCGCAAGCGGCGATGCGGGGTCCAAGCTTCTGGTGACTTGGGGGTTATATGTCAGATAATATAGACACTGAATTGCACATTTAGTCAGAGTTGATAGGTGCACAAGTGTACCAAGTTTGCAAGTAATATGTAATAAGTAGCAGTGGTGGTCAAAGAGGCTTATTAAGCAATGGACTTTTTCTAGGCAAACTGTCATAATTTCAAATCCTAGCTTCCTGATAAGCTTAGATGTGTTAGCCATGAGTGGACAGCTTACTGAGGTGTTGCTTTTGTGGTGTTCCGAGTCCATTGGATGAAGATAGTGTGCTGCTTCTACTGTACACTTCTGATCATGGTTATACATGTAGATGTGCTCAGTGAGGAAAGGATTAAACAAACTGTTCCTGAATGGTGATCTAAGTAATTGGTTGTCACAATGAAAAGCCAATGCTTTTGTAGTAGTGGTGGTAGTCATAAATCTGGTCTGCATAAGCACAAGGCCAGAATTTGAACCATTTGTCTTGAAATTAATGTAAAATCCTAACTATTACTAGATACTCCACATGGTACATTCATAGTGTCTCTGTATAGATATAACAAGATTAATATTCAGGTTGTGTAAATCACCCTTTAAGTCAAACTGTTAGTGGCTTAATAGGTTATCAGTTAACAAGTTACTTGTCTGTTATTCAGATGTTTTAAAAGGGTAAGCTTGGGCACAGTGGACATCTACAAGTTGGCAATAAAAGTGTAAGCTCAAGGTTGACTAAAGGAGTTAGGATATAATGCATAAAAAACTGGGACAAAAGACAGCAAAGGAGGCAGATATATGATTCAAACAATAAGTTTTTATTGCAAATAATAGTTTTTATGAAATGAAAAACTTAAAGTAAAAAGAAATATATCAATCCATTTTGTCCTTGTGTGGGGCTGAGTCGGGGTTTCTGGACTGTGTGGAGGGACTGTTGAGTCTTGGAGTCAAGTCTGAGTCAGGGCTATGATTTGTCTATTATGTCAACTCAGATGTGATTGAGCATGAGGATAGCTTCTTCCATTTCATCTGTAGTCATTTGAGTTGGTGATTTTGTAAGCAGTGGTGTGATAAGTGCGAGTGGGATGGTGTATGATGTTTCCTGGTTATTGATGGACAGAGAGAATTGGATATGTGTTTTGCGGTTTCTGTTTTATGGCGTTGATTGCATTTGTGACATTTGTATGTGAGTGAGTCAAAGTTTACAGTAGTGATAGGTGCCAAAAACAGAAGTACTTGTTTGTGACGGTGGCAGAAGAGACTTCACCATAGATACTTTGAGTGGTGGGTGGTGGTGGTTCTGTGTATGATTCAAGTGCAGTGGTGGGTGTTGATGTTGTGGTTGGGGTGGTTGTCAGATATGTATTGGTTTGTATGCATGTATGGATAGGTTGGTCAGGTGGTACCAGTCGTCAATGTCAGGTTTACAGTACCCCCACACAGCTAGGTCAATGGTTCCAGTTGCATCACTGAGGAGGAAGGTTGTTGTATTCATGGTGGTGCCGGCTCAGGTTGTTGCTTCAGTTGTGGGTTTTACCAGTTTGATTACTTTGCAAGTGATGTTGATCTGTGGAAGAGCATGGCATAAACAGACAAATTAGTCATAGGAAGTAGTATGTTTAGCTTTTATAACTTCACATTGACATGACACTATTTGCATATAGGTTGACTTTAGAAAATCTGGAGTATGTAATTCAAATTCAAAGATTCAAGGCCAAGGTTCAGTAGGTGGCATTTTGTTTTTGCATGATATTGTATGTTTTATCTAATGTCACTACTGTGGCATAGGGTGCAAAAAAAGATAGTAGACTTACTTTTTTGAAGTGGCGTCCTTCATTCAGAATGGTGGTGGTTGCATGTGAATAGCCACCCAGGGAGTGATGGATTATGGGAATTTGAGTCCGAGTCTCCAAGCCCTGAGTCAATTAGGTGGCTCACACGTGTGTGTGTGTGTGTGTGTGTGTGTGTGTGTGTGTGTGTGTGGGAATGGGGGGGGGGGGGGGGGGTGTCACAGCAGGTGGCATTAAACGTTTAGACATTACAAGTACCGCATAGTACCACACTTCAAATAAACCAAACTATACCTTTCACAAATCAACTCAATAAGTGTCAAACTAAATGAATGCCTGCGAAACTGTTTTCGGATGTGTGAGATGTGCAAAATAAATCAGCATTGTTTTTCGGTGGAGTGTCCCTTTAAGGCCAAAACTCTTAACATCTTACTTGGCTTTAATTAAACATACAAGATAGGAATACATTTCAAATTTTTATACCCATAGCTCCACCCATCTTCCCAGGGGGGGGGGGGGGGATGCAAACACACAAACAATAACTCACCAATTCAGCTTCAGAGTTTAGATTCAACAGGGCACCATTGGCACGGTGGATATCTACAGATCAGTAAAGGCGCAACCAATCACTTCAAGTTCAAACATTAACATTAACATGGTACATTCATGTCCACATTTTTTGTAGCGTTTTAAACATAAATTTAACATTTTTAACTTTGTGTTATTCTTTCGTAATTTATACTTTTAACTTATGCTTTTAACTCATTAAACTAAAACACAATATGAATTCAAAGATGCAAACACAAAAATGAAATCAGTGCTGCAATACAATGGTTCCTTCCAATTGAAGCAATTTAACAAATAAATTAAGCAGCATTGCATCAAACATTTAAGCAGCATTTTAAAACAACAGGAATGTAAACATATTCACCGACCATTGGCGTCTTTGAAATTAAACTCTGAGTAGAGCTTGGTGCTTCTGGTTGCTGTCTGTTTGAATGTATGACTGAGATAATGTATTCCTTTTCAGCTGTTCTCAATCTGGTAATGAGCGGCCATTTTGCTGCTGCATCTTGGGAAGTGTAGTTTTTTGTGAGAGTAATCCCATTCCCTGGCTCATCTCTTGCACCAGGGGCTGTCTGTGTGTGTGTGTGTGTGTGTGTGTGTGTGTGTGTGTGTGTGTTGGACAAATTACTTCAAGAATGTGGGTGGGTGGGGGGGGGGGGGGTGCAAACACACAAACAATAACTCACCAATTCAGCTTCAGAGTTTAGATTCAACAGGTTTCTGTCAAGTATTGGCAAGTTCAAGTTCAAACATTATAGATTGAATTGATTGTAAGATGTTAAAACCAGCTCCACAAACCTGCAGCTCTGCTTTCTCCAGCAGTCACCTTCATCTCAGTGATTCAGGGCACCTGCTGCAGCTATCAGAGAGCTCTACCACACAGCCCACTCTGATTGGCTGATAGGGGTGTCAGTCACATTGCATTACTACATGTTTCTGCCCACTTTAATGTTTACATGGTAACCATTGGTGACCTGGAATACAGTTGCACTTCTGTGGGTCAGATCCTAACTTCTTGGGATTCAAGACGAAACCTAGCGGGAAGCTGGACAGTCGTTCCCCTGGCTTTGGCATGTGGTCTGACTGGCCTGACCTGAATGACTTATGTGGCTGCTGTGAAGTTGCCCTGGAGTGGGCAGGGCCTAACTCAGAGGCAGTGAATGTCTCTGAAGAGGTTATATCTGACCCCAGTTTATCTGTGGTTTCATTGTGGTCAGTCAGGGTGTTGTGGTCAGTCAGGGCGTTGTGGTCAGTCAGGGCGTGGTGGTCAGTCAGGGCGTGGTGGTCAGTCAGGGTGTGGTGGTCAGTCAGGGTGTGGTGGTCAGTCAGGGCGTGGTGTTCAGTCAGGGCGTGGTGGTCAGTATGGGCGTGGTGATCAGTATGGGTGTGGTGCCCACTGAGCAAGAATACGTCCAAAGAACGTCATATGAACGTAATTTTTGGACGTCCCAAAGAGCTCCACCGAGGAGCCAGACTGGAAGTTTTTATGACGTCTTTTCATGACGTCTTCTGAACCTCCAAAGTTTGACATCCATAGGATGTCATCAGAATTACTTCTTCTGAACGTCTAATATTAGACGTTCAGAGGATGTCTTCGGAGCGACGTCTTATTAACGTCCAATGTTCGATGTCCAGAGGATGTCTTCTGAACAACGTCTTCTGAACGTCTTTGTTGGACGTCCTAAAGACGTTCAGAAGATACGTGCAAAGGATGTCTTCAGAACGTCTTTGTCAGACGTCTAAAATATGTCTACTGAGGAGCCAGAATGGACGTCTTTTTATGACGCCTTGTCAACGTCTGTTGTTGACGTCCTGAATACCTCTTTATAAAAGTTTAAAAATAAGTTCAAATGTGGTTATTTTTTGGACGTCTTGTAACGTGACGTCTTTTTAGACGACACCTTTTAGACCTCCACATGTATACTGCTATACAAGACAATCTATACAAAGTTGGCCTTACTTACAAATAACAATTTCTCAAACTATTTAATTATCACTTACATTTATTTGAACGTCATAATCCAGGACAGACAACAGTAATAGTAATAACATTAATATACACATATATACATATCGATATATTGCGATTTCCTACTTTTTCAACTGCAAATGATGTCCCCAAAGGAAAACTTTGTCAACATCTGGTTTATATAAGAACAATTTTCCAGTCTGTACATCTGACTTCAACCATTTTATTGCAGCAACATTGTCAAGTTGACAGACCAACAACTTTCATAAAGTCATGTCATAGTTGCATGCACTTGACAAACTGAACTGTTTGTTGCAGTCTACTTACGGTCCACCTTAACTGGATGTGTGGACTACTGTACTTAGGTAGCTTTTGAACAATGCTACTTCACTTCACTTCACTTGCACAAAACATCTTGTGCAGCCCATTCAGTAACTAGGGAATTTGTAAAATACTGTTATGACAAAACTGTTACTGTTAAAACAAAATGAAAAGATGCTACAGTTTGTTTACTGCTGGCCTTGGAACTAAAGTTTATAAAAAAAAAAAAAAAAAAAAAAGCAAAAACCTCCTATGAATGACCTCCCTTTCTGGCTGGTGCATGTTTGAGGTGCTCTGCAGCATGTTGGCGGATAACCTCCTCCGTTGCATCCTTATTCCATTTCAGTACAGCAGCTGCAAGAGTTGAAAAAGACAAAAATTATAAATGTGCAATTTTAGTCTAATTCTCTTGTGCTCTGGCCTCTGGGTTGAAATAGGTATCGCTGTTATCTACTTGGAAGAAAGCAGAAGTTCAAATAATAAAAACAAACCCTAAAAACTACATCAAGTGTGTTTTAATTTTCATCTCTGTGGGCAGTGGTGGCCTAAAGGTAGGAAGCAAGCTCGTGACAAGAAGGTTGTAGGTTCAATACCAAAAGAGTGGGTAAAGTGAAAAGCAGCACTTGCCCCTCCCTCATTACCACCACTGAGGTGACCTTGAGCAAGGCCCTTAACTCTGACCGCTCCAGTGCAGCTGATCAGTGGCCAGCAGATCAGACTGTGGTTGCTGGTCAGCTTCCAGGTGTGAATGTGTGTAAGAATGTGAACAGGGTACTCTTGAAAAAGAGACCATTGCTCCCCCTGTATAACATAAAAAAGGTAACAGTTTTCTTCCCCTATGCAACGTGAAATATGGGCTTACCTTTTAGTGCTCTGTAATGGTTGGTGGTCTCCAGACCCATCTTCTCTTTTTTCCCTTTCCCCTTCATATTGAAGTTGGCCATGAGGGAATTATTGAAGAGCCTGAAGAAAAATAAATGTGATTTACACAGAGGTGGGAGTAAGTCACACATATGCAAGTCACAAGCAAGTTTCAACCTTTAAGTCTCAAGCAAGTCTAAAGTTAATGTGAGAATCAAGCAAGCAAGTCCAAATCACTGCTCTATGTAAAGACATTGTTCAGGCCGGGCAAGCAGATGACAAGTCAAGCCACACTGTATGAAATTCTGACCCGTTTCCACATTTAAAGCTGCTGTAAGTGATTTCCTCATTTTTCATAGTTCCGGTGGCATTTTCAGCACTGCAGTTAGCAGTCCCCCCCTACAGCATTGGCTTTCGGCCTGTGAACACGCACAGAGGACCGCCACTTTGTAGAGTTCTGTCTCCTGATTGGATAAGGTGGGGAGGCTCCCAGAAAAAAATCAGTTTTGCTGCGGGGCGGAGGGACTGAGAGATCCATGTCATTGACCAAATAATTTATATTAGTGATAGCTGTCAGAATGTGGAGCTGTTTTACACTTATTTTAACCAAAAATATCACAGCAGCTTTAACTCAATTAAAACACAGTGGTCAGATGTCTGATGAGAGAGAATGCAGATGTCTCTGTGTGTGTGTGTGTGTGTGTGTGTGTGTGTGTGTGTGTGTGTGTGTGTGTGTGTGTGTGTGTGTGTGTGTGTGTGTGTGTGTATGAGAGAGAGATTATTGAAAACAGTTCATGAAACATACCGGTCAAGGACTTTGTGGACACAGTCCTTTAGATCCTTCCCTCCAATTCGGGCAAGTTGCAGCACCTGGAAAAGGTCCATTAAAAAACAATTTTCAGAATATTAAAGACCCCCTAAAGTCATGCTTCAAGATGTGTATAAAATACTTTGAATAATAATTTGTGTCTGATGGTTTTTCCCCACAAAAAAGTTAAAACCCCTCCGCACCCTCTTCTCTACTGTCAAGAAACGAATCCAATCCCCCGGACAACACCACACTTTGCTCCCCTGATCTCAGCAATGCCTTCCTCCACTAACAAAATCTCCCAAATCAATAGCTACTGCCTCCATCACCAACTCATCCACCCCCACCCCCACTAATCTTCCCTTTGGCCGATTACACGCCCCCCTCTTCTCTGCAACATTAACCTGCAACATGCTCTTTAAATCCCGACTCCAAACCTACCTGTTATCCCAAGCTTACAACCTCCCCTACCCTTAACCACCTCTTCCTACCTCGCCACCCACATTTTACACCTCCCTCTCTTCTGTCTGGCCACTGTCCCTCCCACACACTCCCTCCTTCCCCTCTGTTTCCATATATCCCTAATCAACGTGAGTTACTTGTATCTGTTGCCTGTTGTTATCTTGTTTTCTATGTACTCATACTGTGTCAGCATCTTAGGGTAATTGAAAAGCACTTTATAAAATAAATGAATTATTATTCTTTATTATTAATTATCTTGTTAAAATCCTTAAAATGGCTTCCCCTCCCTCTTTTTCATTTAAAAATCCAAAGCAACCAATCAGGGTTATCTAGATTCTAGAACATAACTAGCCAATCACAGCATACAACACATGCTTTTCAACACATTCTCACTCATTACAAAGTGACGACAAGGGTTCCTGACCGATTAAAAATGTGTTAACTGCTGAATACTGGACAGGGATTGGCTCCAGGATTCGTGATGTCACGAATCTTGCCTGTTGAAAACGGCCTTGGCTGGGTTTCCCAAAAGCTTCTTAGCGCTAAGAAGCTTCTTAGACCCTTCTTAAGGCTCCACGGGAGGGGTCTAAGAAGCTTCTTAGTACTAAGATACTTTTGGAAAACCCGGGCCTTTTCAGTTAGCTCTGATAAACGTTCCACTTTCAGCAGACGATTGTGGAAACAGCCTTCTAGTGTCAAACTCTGCACAGACATCATTCTGCACAGTGAAGCTCAAACATCTAACAAGAAGAAAAACTGATTTTTTACTTTAGGGGGGCTTTAAAAATGTACTTCTTCAATGCTATACTCCAGTAGGCCTATATACGCTCGTTCCCCATGAGTGCACTGGAGCAATGCATTTATCCATTAACCGAAAACATTTGGAACAAGGGCACTACTGTTATTACTTTCAGACTCTTGTTAATCCTACCAGGTTATTAAAAGTGTTGCTGTCCTCAAGGTGTAGCTCCTCTCTCTGGAAGTCCTCCATGGTGTCCAACCTCTCCACATGGGTGGCTGAAAGGGCAGGCGCACTTCGGCAAAGGTTTTTGATGTCCGTGTGCATATCAAACAATTTCTCCAAGACTCTTTTCTGAAATTCTGAAATAAAAAAGAACACAAATGTTGATAGTGATGACTTTCTGTAATAGTCATTGAGGATGTTCGACTGAGTGTAAGTTCTGTATTTTACTAAGACCAAAACTGGCCTAACTAAGTAGCACAACGTTAATTGCTAATGTTAGCGCAGTTGGCCTGCCGACAGCCATATCTGGAATAAATACAAATATATTTTCTTAAGCGGTGCAGAATACTGCATTCGCTTCTAGGAGTGACACGTCTTTTAGGGGTCACCTGACCTAACCATAACTCTAGGGCACAAACCTTTTGTGCCCAAGGCACACCTGTATTCATATCATGAAAAATAATCTGGAAATGTTTTTTATTTACTTCACAAATGTATTTACTTAACTAGTGACATCATTTTAGATGTTTCATAATAAGTCTATAGCTGGTTGAGTCCCCTTTTAGTTAGGCAGGTTGTCACAAAATCCTGAGAGAGAACAGATTTGGGCCCCAAGACGCAGTTGTCAGAAGTTTGCATACACTTAGGTTGAGGTCATAAAAACTAATCCAAAAGATTCCACGTTCAAAAAATGTGTTTGCTCAGCCGGTTAGAACATGTAATTTCTGCATGACAAATATTTAAAAATAAACTTTTTTTTAAAGACATTACTTCACTTAAATGACAATATCACAATTACAGTGGGTCAGAACTAATCATTGAATTGCAAAGCGTTTTGATGGATACTTGAAGCAGGCTTTGAACAACTCACCATGCCTCAGCCTGACACTGTCCCCGCCCCTGGAGCTGTTGTTTTGCCTGGATCCACCACTGTCCCTGGAGCTGTTGTTTTGCCTGCCACCACTGTCCCTGTTTTGCCAGGGGTTGACACTGGGACTGTTTAACCTGGTGCTGACACTGTGCCTAGAGCCATCTGTGGGCCTGGAGCCACCGCTGAACCTGGGGCTGACACTGTGCCTGGAGCCATCTGTGGGCCTGGAGTCACCGCTGGACCTGGGGCTGAGTCTGTGCCTGGAGCCACCGCTGGGGCTGGGCCTGACCCTGGGACTGACACTGGGCCTGGAGCCACCGCTGGGGCTGGGGCTGAACCTGGGACTGACACTGGGCCTGGAGCCACCGCTGGACCTGGGGCTGAACCTGGGACTGACACTGGGCCTGGAGCCACCGCTGGGGCTGGGCCTGACCCTGGGACTGACACTGGGCCTGGAGCCACCGCTGGGGCTGGGGCTGAACCTGGGACTGACACTGGGCCTGGAGCCACCGCTGGACCCGGGGCTGAACCTGGGACTGACACTGGGCCTGGAGCCACCGCTGGGGCTGGGCCTGACCCTGGGACTGACACTGGGCCTGGAGCCACCGCTGGGGCTGGGCCTGACCGTGGGACTGACACTGGAGCAATCACTGAACCTGGGGCTAACACTGGGCCTGGAGTGCCTGGAGCCACCGCTGAACCTGGGGCTGACAATGGACCTGGAGCCATCTCTGGACCTGGAGCCATCTCTGGACCTGGAGCCATCTCTGTGCCTGGAGCCATCTTTGTGCCTGGAGCCATCTCTGGATCTGGAGCCATCTCTGGACCTGGAGCCATCTCTGTGCCTAGAGCCATCTTTGTGCCTGGAGCCATCTCTGGACCTGGAGCCATCTCTGGACCTGGAGCCATCTCTGTGCCTGGAGCCATCTTTGTGCCTGGAGCCATCTCTGGACCTGGAGCCATGTCTGGACCTGGAGCCATCTCTGGACCTGGAGCCATCTCTGGACCTGGAGCCATCACCGTCATGTGTAGAGACTGAAAAACACACAAAGCATGTTCTTAGATTTAACATCACTAACACGTATCACAAACTAACAGGTTTAATGTGACAAATACTCACTTGGTGTGATAATTTCCCTAGCCAGGCCACCATGTTCCACCGGGATGGATAAGCGAGGATTTTCAGAGCCTGAAACATTTAAATGACCCTGTAGCTACTTTCAACCTGTGTATATTAAATAATTAATTACTATATTTATTAAATTGTGATCAATACTCACAAGGAGGCTTTACTTTTGATGGTGGAGGGGGAAAGGGGTCCATGCTCTCCTGCTCCTCCTCCTCAGAATCGTTTAAGAGTGCAATTCAAAATGTGATATAAAACATGTTCAGGCCCAGTTTCTCCCCAATAAATACAATTTCAGATTCCTAAATTAATTGATAAAACATACCAACAACATAATCATCCAATTTTAGGTTACGTTTTCTTTTCCTCTTCGTAACCACCTCGTCCATGTCATCATCTCCTTGGCTGGACTCGGCTTGGCTGGTCTGATTGTAGTCATTGCATTCTTTTTCCTCAGCTAGAATTAACATATTTCAACTGTAAAAACCATTTGACCCAGCATATTTTTATTTTTTTGCTGAGGAATGAAACCATTCATTAATCAAAACCTACCTGATCTTGTTTTTATTTTGATAAACTGGAAGGTCATCCAGTCATCCTCAGGGTTCTGCTTCTTCTTGAAAGCTGCTTCTAGTACCTTTACATTCTTTGAATTTGGCCATCGCACGATTTTCTTCTTTTGGTCTATCCAATTTTCGGGAACTGTACCCTCTGTCTCTTTTCCATTCTCCACCCACACAGCCTTGGCATACATGATCTGGAAAGGACAGTATATGTTACTTTCAGGTTTGACATTTTAATTTATCCACAGCAGTTTGTAGTGCTGGAGATTTGTATCATGTGCTAGCCTGCGTTAAAGAAAAAGAATATCCAATTGATATTTAATCAAATCTGCTCTATTCATAAATCCCAATATCGATATTTTAATATAATGCTTTTTCCCGTGGATGCATGCAGTTTTAACCCTGTTACGAGATTTCGTCTCCATGTGTAAATATATATATTTTTAACAATACACCAGGTTAGAGGGTCCGTTGTACAATTTACAGGAACAGTTCTTTGAGAATCTCTAATATCCAAGCCAAATTGGTATTGTAACTGAAATATCGAATGTTAACGTAAATTGATTCGGGACAGTGTGTGGGAATCGCATTGGGAAATCAGTGGTGACACCCACCCCTATTTGTACGGTCCCTAGGAATCAAACCCAAGACCATTATTGATATCACCTTGTTCTACCAATTAGGCTACACACGAACACATTTCTACAATAATTACCTATGACATTATTATGAAATATTTTTCATTGCAATCATTAACATGTTACTGAGCAGGTCAAGATGTTAGTGTGCAGGTCAATATGTTACCGTGCAGTTTAATGTGCAGGTTAAGATGTTACTGTGCAGGTTAAGATGGTAATTAGTTAATGAAGAGAGTTTAGAGTTAAATTAAACCTTTACAAGTGGTGTTCCACACCATGGCGAAGGGGTATGAGGACATAACCACCAGTTTCTTGCGGGAGGCAGGCCACCTTGCGGAAGAGATCCTTTTCACGCAGTAGTCCTCTTTCCATTCGGCCCTGCACATTACCTGTGCATACGATATTTAGGAGTTTGGAGCTGCATGGTTGTTCAAATAATGGTGAAGGGTGGCGCTGGTGCAGAATTTCACACATCAAAGTGCCGTCTGCATTCTTTGCCCGAATGAAAGCAAAGCTCTCATCTCTCAAGAGAAAACAACGGTCTCTTTCTTTGACAGAAACAAACACTTTAGGCTGTGTTTTGCACTCGTCCACTTCTGCATGTTCCATTTCTGCCAAACGCCTAGTGACCTGTTCCAGGGGGCTTCTCCCACTCCTCACATACTTCTTGATTTTTTGCAGGTAGTTCTCAAAAGGAAAAGCGGAAATGTCATTTAACGAACAGTTGAAGTGTCTGACATCTTCATGAAGATGGAGTAGTCCATGTACATTGTACACAGCAAAGGTTTGGCCATAGAGATGAGCACAGCACTTGACAAAATGTTTCAGTAGTTCATTGGCAAATTGGAGATAACCATTCCGAGTCCTCTCATCTGACTCCAGCAGGATCGACATGGCCACAGTCAAGGACAGGAAATGTTTGTATCTTCCAGGGGACAACACAGTTTTTAGTACCACAGGTCCTGTGTATAACAAAAACTGCCGTAGTTCGGTGGCCTTCCACCTATCCACTTCATCTAAACCCCGGGGTTGCCGAGCAAATTCACTTGGCATCTTCCCTCTCAGCGACGTCAGTTTTTGGGTTATTTCTTGCCTTTGCCTGACAGATAAACGACAAAATCTTGGGCCACGACTAGTCAAAAATCTTAACAGTCGTCGGACTACTCCCAAGCTTACCATATGCATGTAATCTAATACGAATGAGCTGACACAAGGAATTCCTGACGCAATGAAGGGGCTGATACCGTTTTGGTGGGTGCTGTACTCCACTCTACTGAAAACTTTGTCTGTTCGAGAAGTGCATACCGGTTTATTGAAAACGATTGTCTCCTCGACACGAGCACCTCTGATTATACATCTCTCACAACTCTCATAGGCAGTATGACCCTTAATACATTTGAGATATGCCCTTGCTGGCGCATCACAGATGAGAGCTTCAATATGGACTGTGTAAGTCTGGCCTTCATAAATTATCCCAGTGTCTTTGAGATGTTTGTACTCAGTCAAAAAATAATGAAGATACTCCTCAAGGGGACGAGGCTTACGTTTTCCACTAAACATAGCTACAATAAATGGATCAAAATGGTTCAACTTCGCTAGTATTGGCCAGAATTCGATACCACTACTTTTGAAAAGCGGGAGGCCATCAATGTTTACACTGAGGTGTAAGACATTACTCTCGGTGCGACTTAAAAAGCGGCGGATCCCCTTTTCTAAGCCGTAGTACATGTACTGCCCGCCACATTTAGCCTCAGATGCTTTATTTTGTGGTGTAGAAAGGAGTGTCCTTGGATCAATAGGCAACAGATGCCCCTGCTTCCTTAATATGGCCAATAATTATTTCAAAGATCTGTGTGTCTCTCCATTTTTGATGGCCCATTGTTTTAAGTCCTCTTCAAGATTCACATTATCTGCAGCTTCATCATTTAGTCGGTCATCGGTAGAGTCTTGGTCCACTTCAGTGCTGCAGTCCAAAATGTACAAACTATTTGGAGTCCCAGGTACGTCGTCACTGTTGAAACGATTTGGAGTCCCAGGCATGTCACTGTGGAAGCTATTTGGAGTGGCAGGCACGTTGTCACTGTTGAAACTATTTGGAGAATCAGACACATTGTCACTGTCAATCCCCATGAGATTCTCATCACTGTCAGAATCTTGGAGAATCTGTTCAATGTCTCGTTTTCTTTTTCGCCATCGTCTCTTGTAACCCTTCATGTCCATCTGGAAAATACGGGGGGGGGGGGTGGGGACCATATGAACATTTAATTTCACGTTGATCCCGTCCTAATTATTCGAAATGAACGATATGATCAATTAAAATAAAACTCAATATAGCACTAAACATACTAGAATAACTTTACCCTACACTTTGTAAACTAGCAACGATTCCTCGCCCGCCCTGCAGCTCGCCCACTGCGCACCGCATACGCAGCTCTGCCGCTATGCTGCCTTGTCTGCCCTATTGGCACCAGGAAGGATGACATCACTGATGACATCATCATTTTGATTTCTGATTTAACTTTTTTAGTTCAAGGACACAGCGGTCAAGCTGAGACAGCTTCAGCCATGTCAATGACAATTGCCTGGAAAGGTGTGGGCTCCCCCTTGTGGCAAATGGGAATTATAAACAAAACTGGAAATCAATTAGGACTGTGACTTGCTAGTGAGCAAAGTTCCTACTCTTTTTCAAGTCACTCATGAGTCTGGGTGATATTCATTCTCATGTGACGATATCTTCACGATCAATGGAAATTCACTGCAACACAATTATCTTGAGTGTTAAAGGAGTAGGGGGCACAAGACCGGTGAGGGTGCTGCATTTGGTTAAGACAATACCTTGAAGTACAGGTAGAGGCTGAGACTGCGGCAAACTGGAGACTGCAGGCAGAGGCTGTAGGCAGAGGCTGAAGCTGGAACTGTGGCAGACTGACAGAGGCTGGATGGAGGCGGTGGCTGCAGCGGAAAAAGGTCAAGCATGAAAGGTCACCAAAACAAAATTGGTAGGGAGCACCCCAGAACCAAAGCAGACAAGTTATGAGACTTAACATTGGGTACCTTGAAGGACAATGACACTATCAAACTGGAGACAGCAGGCAGAGGCTGAAGCTGGAACTGTGGCAGACTGACAGAGGCTGGATGGAGGCGGTGGCTGCAGCGGAAAAAGGTCAAGCATGAAAGGTCACCAAAACAAAATTGGTAGGGAGCACCCCAGAACCAAAGCAGACAAGTTATGAGACTTAACATTGGGTACCTTGAAGGACAATGACACTATCAAACTGGAGACGGCAGGCAGAGGCTGAAGCTGGAACTGTGGCAGACTGACAGAGGCTGGATGGAGGCGGTGGCTGCAGCGAAAAAAGGTCAAGCATGAAAGGTCACCAAAACAAAATTGGTAGGGAGCACCCCGGAACCAAAGCAGACAAGTTATGAGACTTAACATTGGGTACCTTGAAGGATAATGACACTATCAAACTGGAGACGGCAGGCAGAGGCCGAAGCTGGAACTGTGGCAGACTGACAGAGGCTGGATGGAAGCGGTGGCTGCAGCGAAAAAAGGTCATGCATGAAAGGTCACCAAAACAAAATTGGTAGGGAGCACCCCAGAACCAAAGCAGACAAGTTATGAGACTTAACGTTGGGTACCTTGAAGGACAATGACACTATCAAACTGGAGACGGCAGGCAGAGGCCGAAGCTGGAACTGTGGCAGACTGACAGAGGCTGGATGGAGGCGGTGGCTGCAGCGGAATAAGGTCAAGCATGAAAGGTCACCAAAACAAAATTGGTAGGGAGCACCCCAGAACCAAAGCAGACAAGTTATGAGACTTAACATTGGGTACCTTGAAGGACAATGACACTATCAAACTGGAGACGGCAGGCAGAGGCTGAAGCTGGAACTGTGGCAGACTGACAGAGGCTGGATGAAGGCGGTGGCTGCAGCGAAAAAAGGTCAAGCATGAAAGGTCACCAAAACAAAATTGGTAGGGAGCACCCCAGAACCAAAGCAGACAAGTTATGAGACTTAACATTGGGTACCTTGAAGGACAATGACACTATCAAACTGGAGACGGCAGGCAGAGGCTGAAGCTGGAACTGTGGCAGACTGACAGAGGCTGGATGGAGGCGGTGGATGCAGCGAAAAAAGGTCAAGCATGAAAGGTCACCAAAACAAAATTGGTAGGGAGCACCCCGGAACCAAAGCAGACAAGTTATGAGACTTAACATTGGGTACCTTGAAGGACAATGACACTATCAAACTGGAGACGGCAGGCAGAGGCTGAAGCTGGAACTGTGGCAGACTGACAGAGGCTGGATGGAGGCGGTGGCTGCAGCGGAAAAAGGTCAAGCATGAAAGGTCACCAAAACAAAATTGGTAGGGAGCACCCCAGAACCAAAGCAGACAAGTTATGAGACTTAACATTGGGTACCTTGAAGGACAATGACACTATCAAACTGGAGACAGCAGGCAGAGGCTGAAGCTGGAACTGTGGCAGACTGACAGAGGCTGGATGGAGGCGGTGGCTGCAGCGGAAAAAGGTCAAGCATGAAAGGTCACCAAAACAAAATTGGTAGGGAGCACCCCAGAACCAAAGCAGACAAGTTATGAGACTTAACATTGGGTACCTTGAAGGACAATGACACTATCAAACTGGAGACGGCAGGCAGAGGCTGAAGCTGGAACTGTGGCAGACTGACAGAGGCTGGATGGAGGCGGTGGCTGCAGCGAAAAAAGGTCAAGCATGAAAGGTCACCAAAACAAAATTGGTAGGGAACACCCCAGAACCAAAGCAGACAAGTTATGAGACTTAACATTGGGTACCTTGAAGGACAATGACACTATCAAACTGGAGACGGCAGGCAGAGGCTGAAGCTGGAACTGTGGCAGACTGACAGAGGCTGGATGGAGGCGGTGGCTGCAGCGAAAAAAGGTCAAGCATGAAAGGTCACCAAAACAAAATTGGTAGGGAGCACCCCGGAACCAAAGCAGACAAGTTATGAGACTTAACATTGGGTACCTTGAAGGACAATGACACTATCAAACTGGAGACGGCAGGCAGAGGCTGAAGCTGGAACTGTGGCAGACTGACAGAGGCTGGATGGAGGCGGTGGCTGCAGCGAAAAAAGGTCAAGCATGAAAGGTCACCAAAACAAAATTGGTAGGGAGCACCCCGGAACCAAAGCAGACAAGTTATGAGACTTAACATTGGGTACCTTGAAGGACAATGACACTATCAAACTGGAGACGGCAGGCAGAGGCCGAAGCTGGAACTGTGGCAGACTGACAGAGGCTGTGTGTATATATGTGTATATATATATACATACATATATATACACACACAGGCACTGCTTCCTGGACTAGCTCTTATCCCCTGCCTGTCTGCTCCGACTGTTTTTGTTTTATTAGCTCTGTCTGTCTGCTATGTTTTTAACTGTGTTTTAACTTGTTTTCATTTGTTGTAAGCAGTGGCGTGCCGTCCATTAGGCGAACTAGGCAAATGCTAGGGGCGCTTGAGCCGTTAGGGGCGCCAGAGAGGGTAAAAAAAAAAAAAAAAAAAAAAATTACAAATACGTTTGTATGATAATAGGCCTACTATTATTTTACAATAGTAGACAAAAAATAAGCAGCACAACGTCTTAAGTCTTTAAATAATAGTGAAATCATTTTCTAATTCTGCCTTTCTGGCTGCCTGGGCTGCAGCACTTTCACCATGGTCCCTAATCCATACCACCCCACCCCCTGCGCGGCCGCGCCCCCTTCTACCTGCTCAGAGCTTTTTCCCAGAGTGCTGTCCAGTACTGTGCAGGTTAAGATGGTAATTAGTTAATGAAGAGAGTTTAGAGTTAAATTAAACCTTTACAAGTGGTGTTCCACACCATGGCGAAGGGGTATGAGGACATAACCACCAGTTTCTTGCGGGAGGCAGGCCACCTTGCGGAAGAGATCCTTTTCACGCAGTAGTCCTCTTTCCATTCGGCCCTGCACATTACCTGTGCATACGATATTTAGGAGTTTGGAGCTGCATGGTTGTTCAAATAATGGTGAAGTGTGGCGCTGGTGCAGAATTTCACACATCAAAGTGCCGTCTGCATTCTTTGCCCGAATGAAAGCAAAGCTCTCATCTCTCAAGAGAAAACAACGGTCTCTTTCTTTGACGGCAGAGTCGGCTGTGTCGGCAGAGTCGGCTGTGGTTGCAGTCCCACAAGAGTCGACGCGCCCCACCCCCCTCCCCCATTGGGGCGACGCGCCCCACCCCCGACCCACCGACCCCGAGTCGGCAGAGTTGGTTGCAGTCCTACAAGAGTCGACGCGCCCCACCCCCGTACGTCCAAGACCCCCCCCAATCTGCCCCCCCCCTCTGTGGTCCAAGTCCCCAAGCGTCGACCAGCCCGACGCCAGACCCCTCCATCCCGGCCTGTCCCCATAGAAACAAGGTCCCAAAGCATTATAAAGGAACAGCGCCAGCACACACCAGAAATGGAACTGGCTGCGATAAACCACTATTGGTCTATCGATCCAATGCTTCGATACCAGTCTGGATTTCATACAGACGTAATACTTTCCCCTCAACACGATCTGTTTCTAAATCAGACTTAATCGCCATTCCCCTTGTGAAGCAAACGATACAAGTTCCAGGCTCTAACAATATTAAAGCCGCACTCCTTAATGTTAGGTCGCTGTCAAATAAATCTCTCCTCATCAGTGATCTGATTACCAGTCATAATCTGGATTTAATGTTCCTCACCGAAACCTGGCTCGATATGAACAACAGAGTGGCTGTTCTGTCCGAATCAGCACCGCCCAATTATAGCTTCATTGACACTCCCAGAGCTGATAAGAGGGGGGGGGGGAGTAGCGATTGTCTTTTCTGATATGTTTCAATGTAAGCAGGTAACATTTGGAGACTTTCCATCGTTTGAATACGTTGATGCTATTCTGAAATGCTCAACCACTGTGTTACTGCTGAATATCTATAGACCACCGAAATACTCAGCCAGTTTTCTCGTTGAATTTGCTGATCTTCTCTCCTTAATTTTCATTGAACATGACTGTATATCTATTGCTGGGGATTTCAATATTCATATTGATAACCCGACGGATAATTTTGCCAAAGAACTGAATATCTTGCTTGATACTTTTGATCTGTCTCAACATGTTTCAGGGCCTACTCACAACCGAGGCCATACCCTGGATTTAGTTATTACTAGGAGCACCCCGGAACCAAAGCAGACAAGTTATGAGACTTAACATTGGGTACCTTGAAGGATAATGACACTATCAAACTGGAGACGGCAGGCAGAGGCCGAAGCTGGAACTGTGGCAGACTGACAGAGGCTGGATGGAAGCGGTGGCTGCAGCGAAAAAAGGTCATGCATGAAAGGTCACCAAAACAAAATTGGTAGGGAGCACCCCAGAACCAAAGCAGACAAGTTATGAGACTTAACATTGGGTACCTTGAAGGACAATGACACTATCAAACTGGAGACGGCAGGCAGAGGCCGAAGCTGGAACTGTGGCAGACTGACAGAGGCTGGATGGAGGCGGTGGCTGCAGCGGAATAAGGTCAAGCATGAAAGGTCACCAAAACAAAATTGGTAGGGAGCACCCCAGAACCAAAGCAGACAAGTTATGAGACTTAACATTGGGTACCTTGAAGGACAATGACACTATCAAACTGGAGACGGCAGGCAGAGGCTGAAGCTGGAACTGTGGCAGACTGACAGAGGCTGGATGAAGGCGGTGGCTGCAGCGAAAAAAGGTCAAGCATGAAAGGTCACCAAAACAAAATTGGTAGGGAGCACCCCAGAACCAAAGCAGACAAGTTATGAGACTTAACATTGGGTACCTTGAAGGACAATGACACTATCAAACTGGAGACGGCAGGCAGAGGCTGAAGCTGGAACTGTGGCAGACTGACAGAGGCTGGATGGAGGCGGTGGATGCAGCGAAAAAAGGTCAAGCATGAAAGGTCACCAAAACAAAATTGGTAGGGAGCACCCCGGAACCAAAGCAGACAAGTTATGAGACTTAACATTGGGTACCTTGAAGGACAATGACACTATCAAACTGGAGACGGCAGGCAGAGGCTGAAGCTGGAACTGTGGCAGACTGACAGAGGCTGGATGGAGGCGGTGGCTGCAGCGGAAAAAGGTCAAGCATGAAAGGTCACCAAAACAAAATTGGTAGGGAGCACCCCAGAACCAAAGCAGACAAGTTATGAGACTTAACATTGGGTACCTTGAAGGACAATGACACTATCAAACTGGAGACAGCAGGCAGAGGCTGAAGCTGGAACTGTGGCAGACTGACAGAGGCTGGATGGAGGCGGTGGCTGCAGCGGAAAAAGGTCAAGCATGAAAGGTCACCAAAACAAAATTGGTAGGGAGCACCCCGTAATACTTTCCCCTCAACACGATCTGTTTCTAAATCAGACTTAATCGCCATTCCCCTTGTGAAGCAAACGATACAAGTTCCAGGCTCTAACAATATTAAAGCCGCACTCCTTAATGTTAGGTCGCTGTCAAATAAATCTCTCCTCATCAGTGATCTGATTACCAGTCATAATCTGGATTTAATGTTCCTCACCGAAACCTGGCTCGATATGAACAACAGAGTGGCTGTTCTGTCCGAATCAGCACCGCCCAATTATAGCTTCATTGACACTCCCAGAGCTGATAAGAGGGGGGGGGGGAGTAGCGATTGTCTTTTCTGATATGTTTCAATGTAAGCAGGTAACATTTGGAGACTTTCCATCGTTTGAATACGTTGATGCTATTCTGAAATGCTCAACCACTGTGTTACTGCTGAATATCTATAGACCACCGAAATACTCAGCCAGTTTTCTCGTTGAATTTGCTGATCTTCTCTCCTTAATTTTCATTGAACATGACTGTATATCTATTGCTGGGGATTTCAATATTCATATTGATAACCCGACGGATAATTTTGCCAAAGAACTGAATATCTTGCTTGATACTTTTGATCTGTCTCAACATGTTTCAGGGCCTACTCACAACCGAGGCCATACCCTGGATTTAGTTATTACTAGGGGCTTCAAGTCCTCTACTGTGTCGACTATTGATGTTGCGTTGTCTGACCATCTCTGCGTCTTTTTTGAAATGGAAATCTCCCCTGAGATCATTAATAGGTCACAAACCGTTAAAAGACGAGACATTAATGCAGGCACCAGCGCGCTGTTTATGGAGACATTTTCTTTATCTCCTCCCACATCAGCCTCTGTCAATGAGATTCTTGATAACTTCAATTCGACAATTCTGAAAACTATTGATAGTGTGGCGCCTGTTAGATTAAAATTGCTGTCTGGCAAAATTAAAGCACCCTGGCGAAATTCTGCATCTGTTAGATGCAAAAAGAAAGATTGCAGGAAAGCTGAGCGTAAATGGCGGAAAACTAATCTTCACATTCACTATGATATTTACAAAGAAAGCCTTCACTCCTACAACCTCGAACTGAAAAGGTCGAGACAATCGTTCTTTTCCGAGATAATTAACAAAAATGTGAACAATGCACGCACTCTATTTGCCACAGTTGATAGACTGACTAATCCGCCTCTCTGTTTAGCACCTGAATTCCTCTCCACTGTCAAATGTAATGAGTTTGCTGCCTTTTTTACGGATAAAATTATTAATATCAGGCAGGCTATTAGTGGCTCCACACCAAGAAATGCTGTGACATCATCCTACCCGCAGATCTCCAGTTCGATAAATTTGTCCCAGTTCAGCGTTATCGACCACGACATCTTAGAGAAAACTGTGCAAGGCCTTAAATCATCTTCGTGCTGTCTCGATACCCTTCCAACAAGCTTTTTTAAAAGCGTTTATAACTGTCTGTCGTCGGACCTATTGCAAATAGTTAATAGATCCCTTGTGACCGGCACTTTTCCTGAGTCCCTGAAAACTGCAGTTATTAAACCCCTACTAAAAAAGCGCAGCCTTGATGCATCGGTAATCAGTAACTACAGACCAATATCTAATCTCCCCTTTATAGCCAAAATAATTGAAAAGGTTGTTTACCTACAACTCAATAGATTCCTAACCTCAAATGATCTCCTAGATAAACTCCAATCAGGCTTTCGCCCCCATCACAGCACTGAAACCGCGCTTACTAAAGTCATAAATGACATCAGAATGAACACAGACTCAGGCAAAAATTCGATTCTAGTGCTACTGGATCTTAGCGCTGCATTTGACACTGTTGACCACTCAATTTTATTGGACAGACTGGAAAACTGGGTTGGGCTATCGGGTACGGTCCTCCAGTGGTTCAAGTCCTATCTTCATGACAGGAAGTACTTCGTCTCCATTGGCAATTACACATCTGACCTAACTAGGATGACCTGTGGGGTGCCTCAAGGATCCATTATGGGGCCCGTTCTCTTCAACCTTTATATGCTCCCTCTAGGCCTAATTATGCAAAAAAACAAAGTAGCCTATCATAACTATGCAGACGACACTCAGTTGTATATAACTCTTTCCTCAGCTGACTATGCCCCCATAGAATCATTGTGCCAGTGCATTGATCAAATAAATAACTGGATGTGCCAGAATTTCCTACAGCTAAACAAAGACAAAACTGAGGTCATCGTGTTTGGCCCCAAAGAACAAAGGCTTAAAATCACTGCATGCCTTGAGTCTCGATCCCTGAAGCCTAAGGATCAAGTCAAAAATCTTGGAGTTATTATTGATTCCAATCTCAACTTTAACTCCCACATTAAGTCAATTAGAAAATCTGCTTTTTATCATCTTAAAAATATAGCAAGAATTAGGGGATACATGTCCAGACAGGATCTAGAAAAACTAATTCACGCCTTCATTTATAGTAGGTTAGACTACTGCAATAGCCTTTTTTCTGGTCTCTCCAAAAAAGAACTTAGGCAACTTCAACTCATTCAGAATGCTGCTGCTAGAGTACTAACGAAGACTAAGAAAGCTGATCATATCACTCCAGTTCTTAAGTCCTTACATTGGTTGCCAGTGTGTCAGAGAATAGATTTTAAAATACTGTTATTAGTCTATAAATCACTCAATGGCCTAGGCCCAAAATACATAGCTGAATTGCTCCCACGCTACGAACCATCTAGAACTCTTAGGTCAACAGGGTCCAGCTTATTAACTGTCCCTAGGATCAAATCAAATCACGGGAAGGCTGCATTTACCCACTATGCTTCTGCTAGCTGGAACAAATTGCCTGAAGACCTCAGATCTGCCCCAACCTTACTTACTTTTAAAAATAGACTAAAGACTTTTATGTTTACCGTCGCCTTTAACTGCTGACAGCTACTATGCAAACCCAATGAGTCCTCTATAAGTTTTAGCTCTTTCTGCAACTGCTGCGCCTGCTGCCTATTGCACTTTTTTATACTCTTTTTTTTTAAAGTTTTGTTGTGATGCTTTTAAATGTCCATTTTATTTCTTCTTTTGGTTTATTTTCCTGTAATACACTTTTTATACTCTTTTTTTTAAGTTTTGTTGTGATGCTTTTAAATGTCCGCCCATTTTATTTTCCTGTCAACCATTTTATGTGAAGCACTTTGAATTGCCTCTGTGTATGAAATGTGCTATACAAATAAACTTGACTTGACTTGACTTGACTTTGACAGAAACAAACACTTTAGGCTGTGTTTTGCACTCGTCCACTTCTGCATGTTCCATTTCTGCCAAACGCCTAGTGACCTGTTCCAGGGGGCTTCTCCCACTCCTCACATACTTCTTGATTTTTTGCAGGTAGTTATCAAAAGGAAAAGCGGAAATGTCATTTAACGAACAGTTGAAGTGTCTGACATCTTCATGAAGATGGAGTAGTCCATGTACATTGTACACAGCAAAGGTTTGGCCATAGAGATGAGCACAGCACTTGACAAAATGTTTCAGTAGTTCATTGGCAAATTGGAGATAACCATTCCGAGTCCTCTCATCTGACTCCAGCAGGATCGACATGGCCACAGTCAAGGACAGGAAATGTTTGTATCTTCCAGGGGACAACACAGTTTTTAGTACCACAGGTCCTGTGTATAACAAAAACTGCCGTAGTTCGGTGGCCTTCCACCTATCCACTTCATCTAAACCCCGGGGTTGCCGAGCAAATTCACTTGGCATCTTCCCTCTCAGCGACATCAGTTTTTGGGTTATTTCTTGCCTTTGCCTGACAGATAAACGACAAAATCTTGGGCCACGACTAGTCAAAAATCTTAACAGTCGTCCGACTACTCCCAAGCTTACCATATGCATGTAATCTAATACGAATGAGCTGACACAAGGAATTCCTGACGCAATGAAGGGGCTGATACCGTTTTGGTGGGTGCTGTACTCCACTCTACTGAAAACTTCGTCTGTTCGAGAAGTGCATACCGGTTTATTGAAAACGATTGTCTCCTCGACACGAGCACCTCTGATTATACATCTCTCACAACTCTCATAGGCAGTATGACCCTTAATACATTTGAGATATGCCCTTGCTGGCGCATCACAGATGAGAGCTTCAATATGGACTGTGTAAGTCTGGCCTTCATAAATTATCCCAGTGTCTTTGAGATGTTTGTACTCAGTCAAAAAATCATGAAGATACTCCTCAAGGGGACGAGGCTTACGTTTTCCACTAAACATAGCTACAATAAATGGATCAAAATGGTTCAACTTCGCTAGTATTGGCCAGAATTCGATACCACTACTTTTGAAAAGCGGGAGGCCATCAATGTTTACACTGAGGTGTAAGACATTACTCTCGGTGCGACTTAAAAAGCGGCGGATCCCCTTTTCTAAGCCGTAGTACATGTACTGCCCGCCACATTTAGCCTCAGATGCTTTATTTTGTGGTGTAGAAAGGAGTGTCCTTGGATCAATAGGCAACAGATGCCCCTGCTTCCTTAATATGGCCAACAATTATTTCAAAGATCTGTGTGTCTCTCCATTTTTGATGGCCCATTGTTTTAAGTCCTCTTCAAGATTCACATTATCTGCAGCTTCATCATTTAGTCGGTCATCGGTAGAGTCTTGGTCCACTTCAGTGCTGCAGTCCAAAATGTACAAACTATTTGGAGTCCCAGGTACGTCGTCACTGTTGAAACGAGTTGGAGTCCCAGGCATGTCACTGTGGAAGCTATTTGGAGTGGCAGGCACGTTGTCACTGTTGAAACTATTTGGAGAATCAGACACATTGTCACTGTCAATCCCCATGAGATTCTCATCACTGTCAGAATCTTGGAGAATCTGTTCAATGTCTCGTTTTCTTTTTCGCCATCGTCTCTTGTAACCCTTCATGTCCATCTGGAAAATACGGGGGGGGGGGGGGTGGGGACCATATGAACATTTAATTTCACGTTGATCCCGTCCTAATTATTCGAAATGAACGATATGATCAATTAAAATAAAACTCAATATAGCACTAAACATACTAGAATAACTTTACCCTACACTTTGTAAACTAGCAACGATTCCTCGCCCGCCCTGCAGCTCGCCCACTGCGCACCGCATACGCAGCTCTGCCGCTATGCTGCCTTGTCTGCCCTATTGGCACCAGGAAGGATGACATCACTGATGACATCATCATTTTGATTTCTGATTTAACTTTTTTAGTTCAAGGACACAGCGGTCAAGCTGAGACAGCTTCAGCCATGTCGATGACAATTGCCTGGAAAGGTGTGGGCTCCCCCTTGTGGCAAATGGGAATTATAAACAAAACTGGAAATCAATTAGGACTGTGACTTGCTAGTGAGCAAAGTTCCTCCTCTTTTTCAAGTCACTCATGAGTCTGGGTGATATTCATTCTCATGTGACGATATCTTCACGATCAATGGAAATTCACTGCAACACAATCTCAAGTTTTAGCCAGATGTTCAAATATTGAACTGCATTTCTACATCCAAGAGGGGTCGGAATTTGACATACAGATACTGAACCTGATTTGCACATTACGCAGATGTCTAAAAAAATATCCTAGCCAGACGTTCAAATATTGAACTAAATTTCCACATCCAAAAGGGGTCATAGTCTGACGTCCAGATACTGAACCTGATTTGCACGTCGAGCAGATGTCTAAAAAAATATCCTAGCCAGACGTTCAAATATTGAACTAAATTTCCACATCCAAAAGGGGTCATAGTTTGACGTCCAGATACTGCACCTGATTTGCACGTCGAGCAGATGTCTAAAAAAATATCCTAGCCAGACGTTCAAATATTGAACTAAATTTCCACATCCAAAAGGGGTCATAGTTTGACGTCCAGATACTGCACCTGATTTGCACGTGGAGCAGAGGTCCAAAAAATTACGTTCAAACATTGAACTATATTTAGACATCCAAGAGGAGTCGTAGTTTGACGTCCAGAGACTGAACCTGTTTTGCACGTGGAGCAGAGGTCCAAAATATGACGTACAAATATTAGACTACTTATTTAGGTCCAAGAGGGGTCGTACTTCGACATCCAGATAGTGAACCTGATCTGCACGTCGAGCATACGTCCAAAGAAATGACGTTCAAATATTAGACTTCATTCCTACATCCAACAGGGGTCATACTTTGACGTCCAGATACTGAACCTGATTTGCACATCAGTCGGACGTCCAAAGAAATGACGTTCAAATATTAGACTACATTTCCACATCCAAAAGGGGTCGTACTTTGACGTACATAAACTGTACCTGATTTGCACGTCGAACAGACATACAAATAAGGTCCTGCACCGACCGACGCAATATAGACATGATATGCACGTCTGGTGGACGTCTCATGTTTGCTGGGTGGTCAGTATGGACGTTGTGGTCAGTATGGACATTGTGGTCAGTATGGGCGTTGTGGTCAGTATGGGCGTTGTGGTCAGCTATGGCGTTGTGGTCAATTAGGGTGTGGTGGTCAGTCAGGGCGTTGTGGTCAGTCAGGGCGTGGTGGTCAGTCAGGGCATGGTGGTCAGTATGGGCATGGTGGTCAGTATTGTGGTCAGTATGGGCGTTGTATCTACATATATACATATATATACACACGTATATATATATATACACACACACACACACACACACACACACACATATATATATATACATTATATATATATATATTTATATATGTTTGTGACATTGTGTGTGTGTGTGTGTGTGTGTGTGTGTGTGTATATATATATATATATCCTCATCCTGGGCAACAATATGTTTTTGAGAAAATACAAGATGGTTTTTGCATGATATTGTATGTTTTACATTGATATTGATATTGTATGTTTGTTTGTTTGTGTGTGTGTGTGTGTGTGTGTGTGTGTGTGTTTGTGTGTGTGTGTGTACATGTGTGTGTGTGTGTGCATGCGTGCGTGCGTATGTGTGTATGACACCTGTGTGTGGAGTGAAGCACTCTGGGAGATGAAGTACAGCCGTGGTGGCCATTTTAGTATATGTGTGTGTGTGTGTGTGTGTCTGTGTGTGTGTGTTTGTGTTTGTTTGTTTGTTTGTTTGTTTGTTTGTGTGTGTGTGTGTGTGTGTGTGTGTGTGTGTGTTTGTGTGTGTTTAGTGTCAGGGCATGTGTCATCAAAAGTTTAAACATTTATCATTTCAAAACGGTTTCACGTATCTAAATGAATTCCATAACTTTAGGTCAGGTAAGTCCAGAGATGCCACAGAAAAAGTTTGGGCTCATTCAGGCAAATGGCCTGGGAGGAGATAGCAAAAATAGGTTATTGAGAAAGTCCAAGATGGCGAAAAATCTAGCAGACTTAAATGGGCGTGATCTATATGGATAGATGCATATTGATCCAGGGAATCCAGCAGATGTGGAATTTTGATTCTACGCCTCACGGTTCAGTAGTTATGGGTCAATACGCAAAAGGGTCTGTTATAGCGCCACCATCTGGCCAATATGGCTAATTTTTTGTCTCTGAGTAGTGGGGCACATTTCCAACCTATGTGCAAGGTCTGGCTACTGTACCCTTTACGGTTTTTGACGTGCATACTGTTTTAGCGGAATAAAATAAAAATAAAAATAAAAATAAATATAGCCGCAAGCGGCGATGCGGGGTCCAAGCTTCCGGTGACTTGGGGGGTATATGTCAGATAGTGCACATTTATTCAGACTTGGTATATGCACAAGTAAACAAAGTTTGGTTGAGATCCGGTGACCTGACGGTTTCCAAGCAGTACTAGTAGTAGTAGTAGTAGCAGTACTAGTAATAGTGTTGGTAGTAGTGGGAGTGGTAGCAGTAGTAGCAGCAGAAGTACTAAGAATAGTAAATGGTAAATGGTAAATGGACTGCATTTATATAGCGCTTTTATCCAAAGCGCTTTACAATGTGCCTACATTCACCCATTCACACACCGAAGGCGGCCAGCTGCCACGCAGGGTGCTGGCACAGCCATCGGGAGCAATTTGGGGTTCAGTGTCTTGCCCAAGGACACTTCGACGTGCGGACTGGAGGAGCCGGGGAACGAACCACCAACCTTCTAATTAGTGGACAACCCACTCTACCTCCTGAGCCACAGCCGCCACTAGTAGCCAATAGTAGTAGTAGTAGTAGCAGCAGCAGCAGTAGTAGTGGTGGTTGGCTGTTATAGCGCCACCATCTGGTAGATTGGTGTAATTTTTTCCTCTGAGTAGTGGGTGATGTCTTGAAACTTGAAGTAATACTTGGATAGAAAGCAGTTTTTGTGTACAATATCCCTTTAAGTATCTGGACAGAAAGTGGTATTTGGGTAGAACATACTGTCAATACGACAAGTACTTCTCTGGCTCTGCAGATACATATAATATGGTCTACAAAGTTAAATACAACAGTCTGGATAGCTCACTTGGTAAAGCACGTGACTTATGCTAACTAAAGACCATTGCCGCTCAAAGTTCAAACCCCACGTGGGATGAAAAACTTTCAACTTCAGACAGGTAAGTCAGTAACAGTAATTAAAACCCCACATGCTGCCTCCTTATTTTGCGGTGTTTCATGAACTTTTTCAATATCTTGGAAATGTTAGCTGGAGATTGCGTGGCTGTGTTCAAGAACGTGTTTTGCAACAGGAGAGGTTAGTTCTTGTCTCATGATGGAGCTTTTGTGTTCTAAAATCAGAATTTTCAGTTGTCATTGTGTCTTTCCCACACACACATCAAACCATAGGGCGTAGTGGCGTCCACTACAGAAGGTTGATGGGGTTTATCCCTGAAATTGCTTTTGATGACTATAGCCAGCACCCTGCATTGCAGCTTGTCATGCAGTCCATTTACCATTAAGGACATGTCTGTATTACACACATAATCCACCACTTTACATTAAAAGTCTGCCCTGAATGGAGGTGTTTGAACTAATTGGTGTGGGTTGTGCTGTTACAATGGAAGTAAAGTAAAGGTAAAGTCCCACTGATTGTCACACAATGTGTGAAATTTGTTCTCCGCATTTGACCCATCCCCTGGGGGAGCGGTGAGCGGCAGCGTGCGCCACGCTCGGGAATCATATGGTGATCTAACCCCCCAATTCCAACCCTTTGATGCTGAGTGCTAAGCAGGGAGGCAAATGGGTCTCATTTTTATAGTCTTTGCTATGACTCGGCCGGGGATCGAACTCACAACCTCCCAGTCTCAGGGCGGACATTCAGACCACAAGGCCACTGAGCTGGACACATGAGTGACAAGGATAATTCAGATTTAATTCTCTTTTTGGACCTTTCACATCTGAAGACACAATAATGTATTGGAATGTTTTTCCTTTCATATATCTGAAAGAAGGCTCCCAGCAAACACAATTACATCATGATGATGTTCTGATATCATCTTTCAGTGACGTCCAGGACTAGGCCAAATCACAGCCGATTTGGGGATCATTTAGACATCTACACAGGAATGTCAAGAGGACGTCGAAATATGACGTTACCATAAATAGGCATATTCAGTTATTCTGCTATGTACACAGTGTGTATTCAGCAGCGTTATACATAATTATATCCAGATTAACCTTTATTCTACATTTTCAAAAAATAAAACAGTTACCTGGCCGTGGTTTGAACCCAGGACCTCCAGCTTTGGTGTCTGCTACTTTATCGCTACACCATCCTTCCACAGCAATGACAAGGCACGGATATAACCTTATTATGGCATAAACTTGTTTTTATTCAAACGTGGGTGTCAAGTCTTTGTGGATCGGGCATTACTGTGTGACATCTAAACCAACTATGTATTATGCTACAGCAGATGCAGAACCCCAAAACACATTAACCCCACCCAAAATGCTACATTCCAACCTCCAGTAGTAGTAGTAGTAGTAGTAGTAATAGTAGCAGAAGTAGTAATAGTAGTAGTAGTAGTGTTGGTAGTAGTGGGAGTGGTAGCAGTAGTAGCAGCAGTAGTTGTAATTGACCGGTTAATGAGTTGTGGGCAATTTAGTGTTGGCGTGTGTTTCATTAAAAGTTTCGAGATTTATCATTTCAAAACGGTTTCACGTATCCAAAATCCTTTACTAACCTTAGGTCGGGGTAGTCCATAGATGACCCAGAAAAAGTTTTGTGTGATTTGGCCAAACAGTCTAGGAGGAGCTCGCAAAAGTAGGTTTTTGATCAAATTCAAAATGGCGGAAAATCTACCACACAGAAATGGGCGTGGCCTAGTGGGTTAGATACATGATGCTCCAGGGAAACCAGAAATTGGCTGTTATAGCGCCACCATCTGGTGGATTGGTGTAATTTTTTTACTCTGAGTAGTGGGTGATGTCGTGAACCTGTGTGGAAAGTTTGGGTGATGGGGGGTGTATGGTTTCTGAGATCCACACACTTTTAGGGCAGGAAAAGAACAAAAGTAAATACACAAAAGTTTAAACATTTATAATTTCAAAACGGTTTCACGTATCCAAAATCCTTTAATAACTTTGGGTCGGGGTAGTCCATAGATGACCCAGAATAATTCCTATGTGATTTGGCCAAACGGTCTAGGAGGAGTTCGCAAAAGTAGGTTTTTGATAAAATTCAAAATGGCGGGAAATCTAGGCACACGCAAATGGGCGTGGCCTATATGGATAGATGCGTATTGATCCAGGGAATACAGCCGAAGTGGAATTTTGATTCTACGCCTCACGGTTCAGAAGATATGGACCATAACGCGAAATGGTCTGTTATAGCGCCACCATCTGGCCAATATGGCTAATTTTTTGTCTCTGAGTAGTGGGGCACATTTCCAACCTATGTGCAAAGTCTGGCTACTGTACCCCTTACGGTTTTTGCCGTGCATACTGTTTTAGCGGAGAATAAAAAAAAGAATAATAATAAACGGAACAGATACAATAGGGATCCACGCACTTCGTGCGTGGACCCCTAAATATAGCCGCAAGCGGCGATGCGGGGTCCAAGCTTCCGGTGACGCCATGAGTGGACAGCTTACTGAGTCCATGATGTGACGCTCCTCTTGTTATGAGAGGGGGGCGTCAGTGCTGTATGAGATAGAAAATCCCCCCTAAGGGGATTTGTTTTCAACAGGAGTGGTGATCTGGGGAGGTGGTGGGGTGAAGCTTTTGCTCTGGAAATGCTGGATGAATGCGGGATGCTGGCAGGAGGTGAGTGATGACTGCACAAGTGTGATTTAAGCTGTGGTGATGGGGGCTTTATATAGTACCAGGAGAAGGGCATTCATGATGTCATTTATGATGTCATTTATGATGTCATTTATGATGTCATTTATGATGTCATAACTGACGTCGTCATAGAGAAGGTGACATCGGAGATGGTGACGTCTTTTAGTGACGTCATTTGGGCTGAGGGGTATGATAGCATGGGGTGTCTACCTATGCCTTTTGGTCTTCCATGATTGAAATTCAGTCTAAGACTACACTTCAATCATGAGAGACTTGTAAGACATTCTAACAATCTTTATTGAATCAGAATAGACAGTTTGAGTATGGCGTATGACTCCATGATGTGACGCGCGCATGTGTGTACATATATACATATATGTCGCAAGCACATATATATATATTTACAGTATATGTGTGTGTGTGTGTGTATAGGTGTATATGTGTGTGTGTGTGTGTGTGTGTGTGTGTTTGTGTTTGTGTGTGTTTAGTGTCAGAGCATGTGTCATCAAAAGTTTAAACATTTATCATTTCAAGACGGTTTCACGTATCCAAATTCTTTCTAAGTCTTTAGATCAGGGAAGTCCAGAGATGACACAGAAAAAGTTTGGGCTCATTCGGGCAAATGGCCTAGGACGAGTTCGTTTTTTTTTTTTTTTAGATAGTCCAAGATGGCAGAAAATCTAGCAGACTTAAATGGGCGTGGTCTATATGGATAGATGCGTATTGATCCAGGGAATCCAGCAGATCTGGAATTTTGATTCTACGCCTCACGGTTCAGCAGTTATGGGTCAATACGCAAAAGGGTCTGTTATAGCGCCACCATCTAGTGGATTGGTGTATTCTTTTTTTTCTGAGTAGGGGGTGACCTCTTGAACCTATGTGGAAAGTTTAGGTGATGTGGAGGGTATGGTTTCTGAGATCCACACACTTTTAGGGCAGAAAAAGAAGAAAAACAAATAGACAATATAGCCGCAAGCGGCGATGCGGGGTCCAAGCTTCCGGTGACTTGGGGGGTGTATGTCAGATAATATAGACACTGAATTGCACATTTAATCAGAGTTGGTATGTGCACAAGTGCACAAAGTTTGGTTGAGATTTGGTGACCTGACCGGGTTCAAGCAGTAGTAGCAGTAGTAATAGTAGTGTTAGTGTATATCTGTGTAAGTGTGTATATGTGTGTGTGTATATATGTGTGTGTATATGTGTGAGTATATGTGTGTGTGTGTGTGTATGTGTGTGTGTGTGTGTGTGTGTGTGTATGTGTGTGTGTGTGTGTGTGTGTGTATGTGTGTGTGTGTGTGTGGCGTGTGTGTGTGTGTGTGTATAGGTGTATATGTCTGTGGCAATGTGCACTGGAGCTAGCGGCTGAATTACACCAACTAAGGTACAACCTTGCTACAGTGAACATTTAAGCTAGAATCAGGGTGTAAATGACATTTTCAAGTCAACTTGGCATCTCAGGGCTTGTGGAGAGTTTGATTACACCAGGTGAGCAGTATGGAAGCATTCTATCTATTTGTTTATTTGTATGTTTTTGCTCATGGTCAACTTCACTCAGCAGACAGCTCTGTGCCTGTTGTGGTTAGAGTACAGTTCTATCTCTGTGTGTGATGCGTCCAGAGTGCTTTACCCAGTACACCGACTGCATGCAAGTACCGCATAGTACCCCACTTCAAATAAACCAAACTATACCTTTCACAAATCAACTCAATAAGTGTCAAACTAAATGAATGCCTGCTAAACTGTTTTCGGATGTGCGAGATGTGCAAAATAAATAAGCATTGTTTCCGTTTTCGGTGGAGTGTCCCTTTAAGGCCAAAACTAACATCTCAGTTGGCTTTAATTAAAACACAAGATAGGAATACATTTCAAATCACAACACATTGCCATCACTTCAAATTACCTTCATACCTCCCTTTACATAACATTGAAAATATATTTCAGATTGTGTAAACCTCCCTTTAAACTCACGGATTTGGCTTTTGGAGGTTTCATTCAGCAGGTTTCAAAGATAAGTTGAATTGGATGTTAAAAAACGTTCCCTCTATACTGCCAACTGTCTTGCACCATCTCCATTCATCAGTGATTCAGTGCACCTGGTACAGAGCCTGACCACAGCCCAACTCTGATTGGCTCAGAGTGATGTCAGTCACACTGCAGGATTACAAGCCCGCCAACTTCTGTTTCATGTAAAATACATTGGTGATACATTTTGCAGTGTAAACATTGGTGAACTGAGTTTACAATTATCAAATTATGTGTTCTTAAGTTAAAGCAACTCTGCTCAACATGTGGTAAAATATCAGCCAGGATGAGCGGTTAATGAGTGTCACACCTATGAACAGGTGAGGGCAATGTGACCCCTCAGCACTGGACCCAGATAAAACCACAAGGAAAGATGGCAGGCACACAGCAGGACAAGGTGCAGGGTGATTTTATTTTCCCAACATCAAAAGTGACAGTGAGGCAATCAGCATGTTGTCTGTGGATAAGAACACAAACAGAATTATTTACCCAAATACACAATGTTAACAAGCAATCCAAATTACATCAAACTAGCAATAAACAAACAATGTAACAATCAATTAAAGCAACAATAAACAATATATTTTAACCATGCTAAAGAAAAAAACATATGCAATTCACCTTTAAGGTCAGCATGAGTTGGACTGGCTCACAGCACCTCTGTAGCAGCAGACTGGGGTTTGGGGCAAGTTTTGCACTTCTTTTATAGCCATAGCTGCACCCATCTCCCCACCCACGTGGCACAATCCACAAGTGAGTGAGTGAAGCACTCTGGGAGATGAAGTACACCAGTGGTGGCCATTTTAGTGTGCGTGTGCGTGTGCGTGTGCGTGTGCGTGTGTGTGTGCGCGTGTGCGTGTGCGTGTGCAAACAGACAAAATAGTCATAGGAAGTAGTATGTTTAGCAATAAAAAACAATATAACAATCAAACAAACAATAAACAATATATTTTAACCATGGCTAAAGAGAAAAACATATGCAATTCACCTTTAAGATCAGGATGGCTTGGAATGGCAATTCAACAATGGCTAACAAAACTACAACTTACTTAATAATGCATCTGAAGGGAGGATAAACACCAAAGGACCGAAACATCAACACAGCCTCTACTGCAGTAACGGACACACACTGAGTGTAGAGGCTGATTAGCGTCTTAAGTGCAGGTGTGTGGTGATCAGTCCAGAATTAGGTGCAGGTGTGGTGTATATGTGTGTGCGTGTGTGTACGTGTGTGTGTGTGTGCGCGTGTGTGTGTGTGTGTGTGTGCGCGTGTGCGTGTGTGTGTGTGTGTGTGTGTGTGCTTTTGATGACTATAGCCAGCACCCTGCATTGCAGCTTGTCATGCAGTCCATTTACCATTAAGGACATGTCTGTATTACACACATAATCCACCACTTTACATTAAAAGTCTGCCCTGAATGAAGATGTTTGAACTAATTGGTGTGGGTTGTGCTGTTACAATGGAAGTAAAGTAAAGGTAAAGTCCCACTGATTGTCACACAATGTGTGAAATTTGTTCTCCGCATTTGACCCATCCCCTGGGGGAGCGGTGAGGGCCGCGCTCGGGAATCATATGGTGATCTAACCCCCCAATTCCAACCCTTTGATGCTGAGTGCCAAGCAGGGAGGCAAATGGGTCTCATTTTTATAGTCTTTGCTATGACTCGGCCGGGGATCGAACTCACGACCTCCCAGTCCCAGGGCGGACATTCAGACCACAAGGCCACTGAGCTGGACACATGAGTGACAGGATAATTCAGATTTAATTCTCTTTTTGGACCTTTCACATCTGAAGACACAATAATGTATTGGAATGTTTTTCCTTTCATATATCTGAAAGAAGGCTCCCAGCAAACACAATTACATCATGATGATGTTCTGATATCATCTTTCAGTGACGTCCAGGACTAGGCCAAATCACAGCCGATTTGGGGATCATTTAGACATCTACACAGGAATGTCAAGAGGACGTCGAAATATGACGTTACCATAAATAGGCATATTCAGTTATTCTGCTATGTACACAGTGTGTATTCAGCAGCGTTATACATAATTATATCCAGATTAACCTTTATTCTACATTTTCAAAAAATTAAACAGTTACCTGGCCGTGGTTTGAACCCAGGACCTCCAGCTTTGGTGTCTGCTAATTTACCCCTACACCATCCTTCCACAGCAATGACAAGGCACGGATATAACCTTATTATGGCATAAACTTGTTTTTATTCAAACGTGGGTGTCAAGTCTTTGTGGATCGGGCATTACTGTGTGACATCTAAACCAACTATGTATTATGCTACAGCAGATGCAGAACCCCAAAACACATTAACCCCACCCAAAATGCTACATTCCAACTTCCAGTAGTAGTAGTAGTAGTAGTAGTAGTATTAGTAGTAGTAGTAGTAATAGTAGCAGAAGTAGTAATAGTAGTAGTAGTAGTGTTGGTAGTAGTGGGAGTGGTAGCAGAAGTAGCAGCAGTAGTTGTAATTGACCGGTTAATGAGTTGTGGGCAATTTAGTGTTGGCGTGTGTTTCATTAAAAGTTTAGAGATTTATCATTTCAAAACGGTTTCACGTATCCAAAATCCTTTACTAACCTTAGGTCGGGGTAGCCCATAGATGACCCAGAAAAAGTTTTGTGTGATTTGGCCAAACGGTCTAGGAGGAGCTCGCAAAAGTAGGTTTTTGATCAAATTCAAAATGGCGGAAAATCTACCACACATAAATGGGCGTGGCCTAGTGGGTTAGATACATGATGCTCCAGGGAAACCAGTAGATGTGGAATTTTGATTCTACAGCTCGCAGTTCAGAAGTTATGGACCGACAAACATGAAATTGGCTGTTATAGCGCCACCATCTGGTGGATTGGTGTAATTTTTTTTACTCTGAGTAGTGGGTGATGTCGTGAACCTGTGTGGAAAGTTTGGGTGATGGGGGGTGTATGGTTTCTGAGATCCACACACTTTTAGGGCAGGAAAAGAACAAAAGTAAATACACAAAAGTTTAAACATTTATCATTTCAAGACGGTTTCACGTATCCAAATTCTTTCTAAGATTTTTAATCAGGGAAGTCCAGAGATGACACACAAAAAGTTTGCGCTCATTCGGGCAGATGGCCTAGGACGAGTTCGTTTTTTTTTTTTTTGAGAAAGTCCAAGATGGCGGAAAATCTAGCAGACTTAAATGGGCGTGGTCTATATGGATAGATGCGTATTGATCCAGGGAATCCAGCAGATGTGGAATTTTGATTCTACGCCTCACGGTTCAGCAGTTATGGTCCAATACGTGAAATGGTCTGTTATAGCGCCACCATCTGGTCAATATGGCTAATTTTTTGTCTCTGAGTAGTGGGGCACATTTCCAACCTATGTGCAAAGTCTGGCTACTGTAGCCCTTACAGTTTTTGCCGTGCATACTGTTTTAGCGGAGAATATGAAAAATAATAATAAACGGAACAGATACAATAGGGATCCACGCACTTCGTGCTTGGACCCCTAAATATAGCCGCAAGCGGCGATGCGGGGTCCAAGCTTCCGGTGACTTGGGGGGTATATGTCAGATAATATAGACACTGAATAGTGCACATTTATTCAGAGTTGGTATGTGCAAGTAAACAAAGTTTGGTTGAGATCCGGTGACCTGATGGTTTCCAAGCAGTAGTAGTAGTAGTAGTAGTAGTAGCAGTAGTAGTAGTGGTAGTAGTAGTAAGAGTGGTAGCAGTAGTAGCAGCACTAGTTGTAATTGACTGGTTAATGAGTTGTGGGCACTTTAGTGTCGGGGTGTGTTTCATTAAAAGTTTAGAGATTTATCATTTCAAAACAGATTCAAGTATCCAAAATCCTTTAATAACTTTAGGTCGGGTTAGTCCATAGATGTCCCCGAAAAGTTTTCGTGTGATTTGGCCAAACGGTCTAGGAGGAGCTCGCAAAAGTAGGTTTTTGATCAAATTCAAAATGGCGGAAAATCTAGGCACACGCAAATGGGCGTGGCCTATCTGGATAGATGCGTCTTGATCCAAGGAATCCCTGAGAAGTGAACTTTTGAGTATAAGACACACGGTTCAGAAGATATGGACCATAACGTGAAATGGTCTGTTATAGCGCCACCATCTGGTGGATTGGTGTATTCTTTTTTTTCTGAGTAGGGGGTGACCTCTTGAACCTATGTGGAAAGTTTAGGTGATGTGGAGGGTATGGTTTCTGAGATTTACACACTTTTAGGGCAGAAAAAGAAGAAAAACAAATAGACAATATAGCCGCAAGCGGCGATGCGGGGTCCAAGCTTCCGGTGACTTGGGGGTTATATGTCAGATAATATAGACACTGAATTGCACATTTAGTCAGAGTTGATATGTGCACAAGTGTACCAAGTTTGCAAGTAATATGTAGTAAGTAGCAGTGGTGGTGGTAAGCCAAATGGTGGCTGTCAAAGAGGCTTATTAAGCAAAGGACTTTTTCTAGGCAAACTGTCATCATTTCAAATCCTAGCTTCCTGATAAGCTTAGATGTGTTAGCCATGAGGGCTTACTGAGGTGTTGCTTTTGTGGTGTTCCGAGTCCATTGGATGAAGATAGTGTGCTGCTTCTACTGTACACTTCTGATCATGGTTATAGATGTGCTCAGTGAGGAAAGGATTAAACAAACTGTTCCTGAATGGTGATCTAAGTAATTGGTTGTTACAATGAAAAGCCAATGCTTTTGTAGTAGTGATGGTAGTCATAAATCTGGTCTGCATAAGCACAAGGCCAGAATTTGAACCATTTGTCTTGAACTATTACTAGATACTCCACATGGTACATTCATAGTGTCTCGGTATAGGTATAACAAGATTAATATTCAGGTTGTGTAAATCACCCTTTAAGTCAAACTGTTAGTGGCTTAATAGGTTATCAGTTAACAAGTTACTTGTCTGGTTTTCAGATGTTTTAAAAGGGTAAGCTTGGGCACAGTGGACATCTACAAGTTGGCAATAAAAGTGTAAGCTCAAGGTTGACTAAAGGAGTTAGGATATAATGCATAAAAAACTGGGACAAAAGACAGCAAAGGAGGCAGATATATGATTCAAACAATAAGTTTTTATTGCAAATAATAGTAAAAAGAAATATATCAATCCATTTTGTCCTTGTGTGGGGCTGAGTCGGGGTTTCTGGACTGTGTGGAGGGACTGTCGAGTCTTGGAGTCAAGTCTGAGTCAGTCTATTATGTCAACTCAGATGTGATTGAGCATGAGGATAGCTTCTTCCATTTCGTCTGTAGTCATTTGAGTTGGTGATTTTGTAAGCAGTGGTGTGATAAGTGCGAGTGGGATGGTGTATGATGTTTCCTGGTTATTGATGGACGGAGATAATTGGATATGTGTTTTGCGGTTTCTGTTTTATGGCGTTGATTGCATTTGTGACATTTGTATGTGAGTGAGTCAAAGTTTACAGTAGTGATAGGTGCCAAAAACAGAAGTACTTGTTTGTGACGGTGGCAGAAGAGACTTCACCATAGATGCTTTGAGTGGTGGGTGGTGGTGGTTCTGTGTATGATTCAAGTGCAGTGGTGGGTGTTGATGTTGTGGTTGGGGTGGTTGTCAGATATGTATTGGTTTGTATGCATGTATGGATAGGTTGGTCAGGTGGTACCAGTCGTCAATGTCAGGTTTACAGTACCCCCACACAGCTAGGTCAATGGTTCCAGTTGCGTCAATGAGGAGGAAGGTTGTTGTATTCATGGAGGTGCCGGCTCAGGTTGTTGCTTCAGTTGTGGGTTTTACCAGTTTGATTACTTTGCAAGTGATGTTGATCTGTGGAAGAGCATGGCATAAACAGACAAATTAGTCATAGGAAGTAGTATGTTTAGCTTTTATAACTTCACATTGACATGACACTATTTGCATATAGGTTGACTTTAGAAAATCTGGAGTAACACAAGTGAAAATTAGATTGTTTTGTGGCTACAGGAAATGATGTTTTGTGTAAAAGGTACAGGCAATAATATTTAATGTCGAAGTGAACGGGAACCAGTATTTGAACTAAAAGAAAAGAAAAGTAATTTTTGGGTTCAGCTCGACTGCGAAAACAAAAAACTACAATGGGAAAAAGATCAGGATTTTTCCCCCTGTTGTTTTTACTTAGTGTTTTATGATCACTCAGGATTCTTTGGAAGATTTTTTCTTGGCTTAGTTTGACCCTTAAAATTCATTATATATATATATATATATATATATATATATATATATATATATATATATATATATATATCAAAATGTCTATGGAGAAAACGAATGCAGAACTTACTTCTGGGGCAAAAAAGTCACGTGCCTGTTGAGCTCTCTAGCTCCATTTCCAATGCAAAACCAAGTCAGCTGTTATTTAACAGAAAAAAAGTCCATTATTGGAATAATAAATGCAAAATGACGATATCAAGCAATAATTTATCAGTCTGATAATTAACAAGCATCCCTAATGTAAAATACTTACTGTTATATTGGGTGGTTATGAAGGTGGTATGAAATGTTTGATCTGACTTCATGGATGAATCCATGCACTTCCAATTTTTGGTGGATTTGCCATTTTATAACAACTGAAATGGAGGTAAAAGGTAACAACATAGTTCATTTGAGGAAGGCAATGATACAGGTGAAGCAAAGCAAGGTGGTTGTTGGCAAAAGAAGATGGCTATATCATGTAATTGATAGGTGGATGAGATCAAATATAGACATTGGTTAACAGAGGGGCAAGTACAAATGTGAAAAATAGACAGAATGTAAAATACATACTTGTTATTTTAGGCATTTTTGAAGGAGGATCTCTGGTGGTTTATTTAACTTTGTGTATGTAGCTACACAGGTCCCTTTTTGTTTTTTTGGCTGGATTGGTCATTATTGAAATTTCTGAAATGTGGGCAAAAGGCATGGTTAGTTTATGTTATTCTAAAGTTTTCTAATGTGATTTGCAAATTAAATTAAAGTTCATGAATGTGTTGCAATTTATATGCAAAGATGGAACATATTAAATCATACATAATTAACATGTGAATGTAAAAAGTGTCAAACAGAAAAAAAATCTGTACTACAATAATTTAATCTAATTGTTCATTAAACTCATTAACAATAGCTTAACAGTAAAGTCAAGGTAAAACTTACTTTAGAAAATGTACAAAAAAGAAGTTAACAGAATAGGTCAACTTTGAAACAATCATCAACTGAAGCTTAAAGAGCACCATGCAAGTTGATTAAGTCCTGATTGAGGTCAGCTGTGTATAATTGGGGCAAGAGCAGAGATTAATGGATTACTCTGTCAATGGGCTTTTTTTGCAGCTGCCATTTTGTGTTTAAAATTGGAGTTTGATTAAGAGTAAGCCAACTCAATAATAAATGGACTGAAAGTTGGAAACCTTAATTAGTATTTAGGTGTATCTATGCTACTTTTTTTCATTTACACAAAAAATGGCTGCTGTGAACAATAAGCTTGAATATGGACAAATGACACTTGTTACTCGACACTTTTTGAATAAATATAAGTAAAAACAGGTGTTACAATTTCTTGGGTGGAACATTTTGAAGTTTTTGAATGGGAATTTCACTTCATAAAATAAGGTCTGAGGACCCGAGTTATATAGTAACTCTTAAACAACTGAGGCATTAGCTGCAATGTGCTTAATCTTACGTATCATAGGCCTATAGTACACGTGATGCAAATTATCTGCATAAGCTGTAGGCCTATGGTACAAGTGATTAAGCACATTGCAGCTAATACCTTATTTACTGACAACACAAATGCACAAAAAATTAACCTCAAACATTCACTCCAACAAGTGACTACCACAGCTACCCAACAACACTTGGGTAATGTGCATGAACCATGGTAGCATTTGATGTTTTAATCAACACATTAGTATTTCAATTGAGTTTGTATTGGGAAAACACAAGGGAGTCCTGCTAATTTTTTCTGTAGCTAATTACTTGCCAACAGCCTACTAGCACCTGTATTTAAACAATATGAATGCATCCAACTTAGCATGGCACTAGCAGACTTTATAGTTAACATAGTTCTTCACAAAAGACTCACCGCTGAGGAGAATTCACAGCATGGCACTCAGCTATCGCAATGAATGTGTTTATGGCTGTTTTTCTGCAACACGCAACCATGTACGTGACATAGGATGTTTCTGTATTGACAATGAGAAAAGCACATTCAGAAGTTCAGTCAGTCACAATGGTCTCTCACAGCATCTGTGTAACATAACAGTGAAATCACTATCTGTCTCATACTAGTGGCTAGCGCGATTTTCTCGAAAGTAACGTGACGCTCTAATATGACGAGATTCATGGCGTCCATGTGACTTACAACAGCTTCAACACACTTCTCTTCTACTTAGATGTATGCATGAAACGAAATAAAATTGCAAACCTAAAACATACCAGTGTAGATACAATGACTTTAGGAGTGTTCCTCACTAAGTTAACGTTATATTTACAACCAAAAACATTGAAAATACAGAGAGCAGAATAGTGTGTACCTTTCCCAGGGAAAGTCCAAGAACAAGAGGAAGTACCAAGTTGGCCAACGTGCGACAAAAACAGCCGTTTACAAAATAAAATACTCTGCGTAAAATAGGTAAATTGACATTCTTCCAAATAATCTGACAAAACATATACGTTGCCCTGTTCATGGTATAGCGTAACAACATCCAACTACTATATACGCAGTGTCTGAATCGTACCAAGGCTTCATGAGATTGTCTTCAAAAGAATGCTTAGCCTATCAGTGATGGCACACACACCTGCATGCAATATCCCCATTACCAGCACTCCAGCAACACAGCTGCTCCATTACACATGGGGATCATCAGCTGCCCTGTCCTCTGCATGTTCAAATCTAACCAATGATCAATGCAAATCACCACTTGAAGTTACAGCACATATAAATGACCTTGATTATCAATTCAAAAGAAAATGAGAGTGACAACATTCCAGCAAACATTTTCACATATCTAGTCAGGGTCTAATTGTATATTATATCTTATGTCAATGAAAAGATCAGGGAAGTTATTGTTGGGAAGGCACTTTATTCAATACCAAAACTAATTAAAGACATAAGGTATATGTGTTCAGTCAACAATACCTACTGTAGCAGAGATTTCAAGGGACTGCTCATTTGCAGTACAGTTGGGGATGTGGATGATGGGAGGTGTCTTCATACACCAGCATTTCATTCTTGTACTGCAGCTCTCAATGAAGTCAAACAGGGGGCTATCATGACTGCAAACACATTTAGTATAGCGCATTGTCAATATGATACAACATAACTATCAGAATTGTTGGAATGGTTAGTGTTGTTGCTTTACAGCATGGTCTAAAAAGAAATTACTTACTTTTTGGAAGTGGCGTTTATTCAGAATGGTGGTATTGTCTGTGGTGCTTGCTTCAGAAGGAGAATCAAGAATCCCACATGCTCCGACACACACACAGCCCTGAGTCAATTAGGTGACTCACACCTGTGTGTGGAGTGAGGCAGCAGTGTGTGTGTGTGTGTGTGTGTGTGGGGGGGTGGGGGGTGGGGGGGGGGGGGGTCAGAGCAGGTGGCATTAAAAGTTTAGACATTACAAGTACATAGTACCCCACTTCAAATAAACCAAACTATACCTTTCACAAATCAACTCAATAAGTGTCAAACTAAATGAATGCCTGCAAAACTTTGGTATATGACTCCCCTCATTTCTTTCTTACTACTTCCATATGTTTATATAGTCTATGATTGTAACATATGAGTGGAGTCATAGACCAAAGTAAAAGTTACAATAATAATATAAATAAAGAAATTAACTAGTTAATATATGAAACAAATGAACAGATTTGTGAGGAGAGAAACTGCAAGATCTGAAGATGATCTTGAGCCCAATGAGTGCACTGGGCCCAGGTGCCCCCAATCACCCTAATGACCCTAACAGCAGGCCTGTGAAGGATAGGACCAGGACAGTGGAAAGATATTTTTTTGTTACAATTTGTGTGACCTCATATCATATAATGCCAATACTAAGAGTACATTGATTGTATTTAGACATTTACAAAATCAAGAACATCCAAATTAGAATAATCCATTTTATGTTTCAGCAGGTATACATTACATATTAGGAGTAGTAGTATACTAAAGGACATGCAGATTGATGCTGTTCACTTCATTCCATTGCATGAATTGTGTTGTACCATGTTTTGTAACTAGCTGACCTAATAGCATTAGCTCAGCACTCCCAAGATATAGTTTACATCATCTAGTTGCATATATAGCACTATGTTCATCATCATGCTTTTTCAGTCCAAAACTTTGGACGAGAACATTGCAGTACAAGTTACACATTCCATAGACCAAAGGATTCCTTTAAGGAAATAACTTATTGTGCAACACATTTGAGCAGCCTCACCTTTATGCTTCCTGAGCAAGTCTGCTTCTAACGATGTCACATGACACTAAGTCCTCTTCTTCTTCTTTTGGGGGGGGGGGGGGGGGGGTATTGGTTGACAGTTAGCTTTTGGGTGCAGTACTGCCACCTACTGATCTGGAGTGTAACATTAAACTCATCTTTGATCTATCAAAGTATAAACACAATAGACATTGGCTGGGTTTCCCAAAAGCTTCTTTGCGCTAAGAAGCTAATTCAACCCTTCTTAAGGCCCCCTTAAGAAGCAAACGCGTTTCCCAATTGCTTCTTTACGAAGGCATGCGTTTCCCAAAAGCTTCTTAGCGCTAAGAAGCTTCTTTGACCCTTCTTAAGGCTCCCGTAAGAAGCCAACGAAGCCAACGCGTTTCCCGATTGCTTCTTAGCCTAAAATTATCTTCCAATTATCCTCCGTTAAGAAGGCTGCGTTTCCCAAAAGCTTCTTAGCGCTAAGATGATCTTTCATTAAGAAGGTTTTGTAAGAAGGGTCTGGAGCCTTCTTAACACCTTCTTAATGACAAAACACTGGCAGATCCAGCCGCGTCAGGCAAAAGGAGATACTTGTGTCCACTGTTCCTCTTGTGTTTTTCCCTTTTTCCTTTCTTTCATGTACCCTTTAGTGTTTAAAATTAGGGAACACTTGAAAATCTCCCCTGTATGTATGGTTACTTGTGTTTTAAATGTTTTACCGTAGGCTATATTCCTCTAATCAGAATGGATTCCTTTTATAATGTTGTGGATTTATATAGCACCTTTCACAGAACCCAAGGTCGCTTAAATTCTGTAGTGTTTCTATGTTTTGTTGTATGCTGTGTATATAAAGCAATTTGAACTGCAGTCCATGTCTGAAATAAATAATGTTTAATAAAGTTTAACATGACCATGATTAGGTGTTAACAGTGTTTCTCAACCACTGAGTCGTGGCCCACTGCTGGGCTCAGAGTGCCATCAAGTGAGCCGCTCCAGTTAAGATGCTTCTTAAGAGCCTTCTATTTTTTTTATTTTTCTCGACTGTTAAGAAGGCGTTTGGGAAACACTTCTTTGGAGCCTTCTTAACTCCTTAAGAAGCTTCTTAACTCCTTAAGAAGCTTCTTAACTCTTAAGAAGCTTCTTTGTTGGGAAACTCAGCCAATGGCATGAAAGGAACCAAGTGATACTAATCTCCTCTGACTCTAATCATATATCTTCTTAATATTAAATACCAGGACTATCTACTACTTATATTCCATAATATGGCAGAAAATCAGGTACCAAAACGGTTTCCAATAGTTGGATCCAAAATTGCCATCTTCAGGCTAAATTAAATGATATAATTCCAACCTGTAAAACAAACAAAATAGTGGGTACTGAATACATTTTGCAACATATAAAACAAAAAATGACATTACATTGGAAGTTAAAAAAGGGGGGATTTGGTGCGATAATCAGAATGTCATGACTCATGTGTATTATAACATTGCACCTGACCTGAAACATGTATTACTCACTAGCTGCATGCACACTTTTGATCTGATTGAAATCAATCGCTTTGAAGATTTCGGGGCAAGTGTTTACATGGGAGGTGATTAATACGATCTGGTGTTTACATGTGCGACACATTTAAATCAATGTAAAGTGAACAGCTGTGTGACATGCCCAAAAGTAATAGGTTAGAATTCTGCCAACTCTCGCATTGTCTGTGAGACTCAAGCAATTGACAGTTCTCACAGGCTATTTCTTCTCACTCTTCAAGTAGGCTAGATTTTCTTGCAGTGAAAAATAAAATACTGTAATCATACCGGTATCCTAAAACGTGAATAATGCAAGATAGGCCTATATGGACTGTCACATACAGTGGTAGACGGATCAATAAGCGTGCCTTACCGCAAGCTGTGTATTGACGCGCGGCGGCATTAAAACTAATTGAGGTGTAGTTGCACCGTTGACCACCAGGTGTAATCTGTGAGCATCCTTGAGATCAAGTGTTGAATGTGACACAATAGGGCGCGCCGGGAAGAAAACAAAAGGTAATTACGGCAGCTAAATAGGCCCCAATATAGCGTTAAAATAAAATAAAAATGTAGGCTATCATGCAAAAAGTAGCCTGTAATGTTAATTTAATTTCGGACCGTCTGAATATGTTTTATTTATAGAGAGCGAGGCGAACCAACAGCAAGCAGAGAAAGAGAAATGGAGATCTGAGAGTTTCTTCATTGCCCAACCGTGACAGCAGCGAGAAAAAGGGAGCTGGATATATCATTTTTCAAAATGATTTACATGGACTGCGGGCGCTATTAGAAAAGGGTGATGGATTTGTCTTGTCAGCTGACATTTGGACAAATAGGAGAGGGCACAGCTTCCTGGGCATCGTGGCCAGTTTCATTGACGGGACGTTCAAGGGGCACACCGTTCTGTTAGGCTGTGATCACATACAGGGTCCCCATACCGCTGATTGCATTTACCAAAAGTATGAAAGAATTGGAACGTGCAACGACGTGTTTATTCGTGTCATATGCGGGGCAGGTGTTGAAACAGAGATTGTGGCAGCAGTCGGCCCCGCTGCACGCGTGAGAGTGGAGGGTGAAGAAGACGAG
>NC_139626.1:75515590-75555590 GCF_964638095.1 Poromitra crassiceps
CTTTAGGTCGGGGTAGTCCATAGATAACCCAGACAAAGTTTCGTGTGATTTGGCCAAACAGTCTAGGAGGAGCTCGCAAAAGTAGGTTTTTGATCAAATTCAAAATGGCGGAAAATCTAGGCACACGCAAACGGGCGTGGCCTATATGGATAGATGCATATTGATCCAAGAAATCCAGGATAAGTGAAATTTTGAGTATAGGACACACGGTTCAGAAGATATGGACCATAAGGCGAAATGGTCTGTTATAGCGCCACCATCTGTTGGATTGGTGTTGTTTTTTTTCTCCGAGTAGGGGGTGACCTCTTGAACCTATGTGGAAAGTTTAGGTGATGTGGAGGGTATGGTTTCTGAGATCCACACACTTTTAGGGCAGAAAAAGAAGAAAAACAAATAGACAATATAGCCGCAAGCGGCGATGCGGGGTCCAAGCTTCCGGTGACTTGGGGGGTATATGTCAGATAGTGCATATTTATTCAGACTTGGTATGTGCACAAGTAAACAAAGTTTGGTTGAGATCCGGTGACCTGACGGTTTCCAAGCAGTACTAGTAGTAGTAGTAGTAGCAGTAGTAGTAATAGTAGTAGGAGTAGTGTTGGTAGTAGTGGGAGTGGTAGCAGTAGTAGCAGCAGAAGTACTAAGAATAGTAGTAGTAGTAGTAGCAGCAGCAGCAGTAGTAGTGGTGGTTGGCTGTTATAGCGCCACCATCTGGTGGATTGGTGTAATTTTTTCCTCTGAGTAGTGGGTGATGTCTTGAAACTATGTGGAAAGGTGGGTGATGTGGGGCGTATGGTTTCTGAGATCCACACACTTTTAGGGCAGGAAAAGAACAAAAGCAAATACACAGAAGTTTAGACATTTATCATTTCAAAACGGTTTCACGTATCCAAAATCCTTTAATAACTTTAGGTCGGGGTAGTCCATAGATAACCCAGAAAAAGTTTCATGTGATTTGGCCAAACAGTCTAGGAGGAGCTCGCAAAAGTAGGTTTTTGATCAAATTCAAAATGGCGGAAAATCTAGGCACACGCAAATGGGCGTGGCCTATATGGATAGATGCATATTGATCCAAGGAATCCAGGATAAGTGACATTTTGAGTATAGGACACACGGTTCAGAAGATACGAGTTCGTTTTTTTTTGTTTGTTGAGAAAGTCCAAGATGGCGGAAAATCTAGCAGACTTAAATGGGCGGGGCCTATATGGATAGATGCGTATTGATCCAAGGAATCCCTGAGAAGTGAGATTTTGAGTATAGGCCACACGGTTCAGAAGATATGGACCATAACGTAAAATGGTATGTTATAGCGCCACCATCTGGTGGATTGGTGTATTCTTTTTTCTCTGAGTAGGGGGTGACCTCTTGAACCTATGTGGAAAGTTTAGGTGATGTGGAGGGTATGGTTTCTGAGATCCACACACTTTTAAGGCAGAAAAAGAAGAAAAACAAATAGACAATATAGCCGCAAGCGGCGATGCGGGGTCCAAGCTTCCGGTGACTTGGGGGGTATATGTCAGATAATATAAATACTGAATAGTGCACATTTATTCAGAGTTGATATGTGCACAAGTGTACCAAGTTTGTAGTAATATGTAGTAAGTAGCAGTGGTGGTGGTAAGCCAAATGGTGGCTGTCAAAGAGGCTTTATAAGCAATGGACTTTTTCTAGGCAAACTGTCATAATTTCACATCCTAGCTTCCTGATAAGCTTAGATGTGTTAGCTATGAGTGGACAGCTTACCGAGGTGTTTCTTTTGTGGTGTTCCGAGTCCATTGGATGAAGATACTGTGCTGATTCTACTGTACACTTCTGATCATGGTTATAGATGTGCTCAGTGAGAAAAGGATTAAACAAACTGTTCCTGAATGGTGATCTAAGTAATTGGTTGTCACAATGAAAAGCCAATGCTTTTGTAGTAGTGGTGGTAGTCATAAATCTGGTCTGCATAAGCACAAGGCCAGAATTTGAACCATTTGTCATGAAATTAATGTAAAATCCTGTTACTAGATACTCCACATGGTACATCATAGTGTCTCTGTATAGGTATGTGGTAACCCGCACTTTAGGATGCACCTTTTAAGAGTCTGTAAATGCACCTGTTAAGAATTTCCAGTATGACAACGCCACCTTCTGTTTAACGACGCTCGACCCAATGACAAAAAAGGATAAATGACCTTGGTTCAAATGGAATCACCACTGAGGCATGAACGTGTATATTATAACAATCATCAGTTTTATTACAAAGTTTAAATAAAATTGCTTATTCTAAAAGTACAGTTGCTTGTGGCCATCCAGTTTGGCCAACCACCTCTACCGTCTCCGCCCGACAACCCACGGGGTGCCTGAGCGCGCTCCCATGCCCCGCCGCAGCCCACCGACCGGAACACCTAGTGAGGAGGAGAGAAGGAGGGAAAACAGCACTACAAGCCAGCATGCAGAAAACCACTACAGAAAAAGGGGACGCATGCACTCCCCTGTTGTCCCACTACAAACAACATAAACTACACGCCAACCCTGTGTACACTTAAGACTAAGACGTATCACTATACCACCTCACGTGGAATGATGAAGAAAAGCTTCCCCCACCAGTGCGACGAAGGTGGAGGCGGACACCCGACAGCCCACCCAGAGTCAGGACGCGCTGGCCCGGCCCAGCTGTGAGTCAGTGGTCGACCAAAAAGGAGTACAAAAGGTTGACAACGTTTAGGTCACAACCACAGCACTGGTATTGTACAAATCATGGTCTAATCACCATGTAGAAATCACAGAATATTTTGCAACAGTGGAAATGTTCAACTCAACAATAAAAGCCCTAGGAAACAGTGGCTGATCGCCCCACACTGAGATATGTCTGTCCGTCTGGTTGGAAGAGAAACACACACCATTAGAATGGAATATATAACAAAATAAATCAAATAAACCAAAAACAACCAAAACACATACTTGTTACATGCCACGAATGGGCCAAATGGATAAGTCTCTGCCCAGTTCTCCTATACTTTCTGCGGGCATAGAGATAGATAAGATAATTAAACAAATGAGCACACACACAGTGTAAATTTCAATTTCCATTACGGCATACCAGTCAGAGCATTGAGTGAAAGCCAAATACAGCCGGCATGTGGGCAAAGAGAGCAAATTTAAAACACAGCCACACATAACAGCATTAAAACATCAGCTATCAGAGCATAGCCTACCAGTTTACAGGAATGAGCAATGCCGTCAAAAGAGTCCCTGTCGTGCCTTGTGTGGGAGAGACACAACGTGCAACCAGACAGGTGAGCGTCTCCTTCTGTCTATGGACACAAGCAAGCCAGACCTACCCTAATGCTGCAGTGATTACGCAGCTGTGGAGAGTTGCAGTGCTTGATTGAATGATTGGCCCTATTGGGCCTCCAGAGTGTCCCAGGACACCACAGGTATAACAAGATTAATATTCAGGTTGTGTAAATCACCCTTTAAGTCAAACTGTTAGTGGCTTAATAGGTTATCAGTTAACAAGTTACTTGTCTGTTATTCAGATGTTTTAAAAAGGTAAGCTTGGGCACAGTGGACATCTACAAGTTGGCAATAAAAGTGTAAGCTTAAGGTTGACTAAAGGAGTTAGGATATAATGCATACAAAACTGGGACAAAAGACAGCAAAAGAGGCAGATATGATTCAAACAATAAGTTTTTATTTGTTGAAGAGAATGATGAGTCGTACATGAAGGTGAGGGTTTTTAGGTGTGAGATTTGTGAGTAATAGGTGAGTTTTATGTCCGGTGGTTTGTTGTTCCATGGTGCTGCGTATTGAATGTTCTCCAGTTGGATTGGGTTTCTAGAGACAAAAGTACAGGCATGATGAGAATAAGCAGTTGTGATGAGTCACTGTCTGGATGGGTAAATGCATTGAGTGGCAGACAGTAGTCTGGTTGTAGGAAAGCAGTAACACAAGTTAATGGTTACAAAAAATGGCTGGTTGTTTAAAGGGTAGACAGATGATGTAAAATGTAGACAGGGTAAAGCAGTACAGAGAAGAAGGAAATTACAATTGTTGCAGGTGTATAAGCTAGGAATGTAAAATATTTACTTCTTATCTTGTGCAGTTTTGAAGGCGGTGTGCAGGTGGGTGTTGAAGGAGACTAGTTTAGTGAATTGTGTGGATTCTTGAATAACTGCATTGAAGTATGTTTTGGAGTGATCTCTGGTGAAGTGTTTGATTTCGGACAGTTTGTGTATATATCCTTGGACTTGGAATTTCACTTGTTTTGCTGGCGATGCCATTTTCTGAAATGGAGGTAAAAGGCAACATCATTATTTGTTACTGGATGACTGAAAGCACTAGTTGTAGTACTTGGCCTGCATAAGCACATAATACAGAACTTTTAATTAAAAAAATGAGCACACACACAAACAGTGTAAATTTCAATTTCCATTACGGCATACCAGTCAGAGCATTGAGTGAAAGCCAAATACAGCCGGCATCAAGCTCTCCAGTTTCCTTCTGTGGACAAAGAGAGCGAATTTAAAACACAGCCACACATAACAGCATTAAAACATCAGCTATCAGAGCATAGCCTACCAGTTTACAGGAATGAGCAATGCTGTCAAAAGTGTCCCTGTCGTGCCTTGTGTGGGAGAGACACGACGTGCAACCAGACAGGTGAGCGTATCCTTCTGTCTATGAGACAAGCAAGCCAGACCTACCCTAATGCTGCCTTCACCCCTGGTGTGGTGATTATGCAGCTGTGGAGAGTTGCAGTGCTTGATTGAATGATTGGCCCTATTGGGTGTTGAAGGAGACTAGTTTAGTGAATTGTGTAGATTCTTGAATAACTGCATTGAAGTATGTTTTGGAGTGATCTCTGGTGAAGTGTTTGATTTCTGACAGTTCGTGTATATATCCTTGGACTTGGAATTTCACTTGTTTTGCTGGCGATGCCATTTTCTGAAATGGAGGTAAAAGGCAACATCATTATTTGTTACTGGATGACTTAAAGCACTAGTTGTAGTACTTGGCCTGCATAAGCACATAAGACAGAACTTTAACTTTTAATTAGTTGGAATTAAACACACAGTGTAGGTGTGAACATATTCACACTGTCTCTTTAAAGTAAACAGAATTGGCATAATGAAACATTTTAAGGTAGTGTAAACTTTTCTTCAACTCAATGGAAACCAAACATCTAGTGGCTTATTGGTTACTGGCTAATAAGTTAGCATGTGAACACTGTCTTAATTGGTTTGACATTTACAAGTCAGCAATAATAGCACAAATTATTACACCTCATGTGTAAAGATTGTAAGCTTAAATTGGATATTAAAAAAAGCATTTCTTCTACCAACCTGTAGCAACTTTGTATTTTTCCTGACTAGAATGATTTATTTTATCTGGTGTAGATATATACTGAGCCTGGCCACAGACTCCACTCTGATTGGTTGACAGTAGTGTTAATTGTGATTTACAACATCTGGTGCAGATATAGACTAGACCACAGGTCTAGTTTTGATTGGTTGACAGTTCTGTTAATTGTGATTGTGTCACAGCATCTGGTGTACACATGGACCCTGACCACAGTCCAAACTTTGATTGGTTAATAGTGCCGTTTATTGCACTGCAGGATTACAAGTAGTAACTAGGTTACAATTAGCAAATCTTATAGTTTTGTTTTTACAATGGTCTATAAAATATACATATATCTGAATGTAGTACAAATCCATGAGTTTGGCTGCTGTGGGGCTTATGAGTATGTTCTCTGTCTGTCCGTCTGCCTGGTTCCCTGTCTCCATTGTCCTGTCTATTCATTTATTTTAATTTCTTATTTCTCCCAGGCTGTGCCTTGGACCAATGTAAAAGTTGGTTGAGGGGCGCAATATAAATGAAAATATCATATCATATCATACAGATGTAGATACAGCACAGTTTTTCTTAATATACATATATACACATATATAGGCAAATACACATTAAGTTAAGTATATAAACAAAAATTGTAGATGTTATACTGCTCATCCTTAACTTTTTGTTGCTTGTGTTATCACATTGATCTTCAACTGTGTCCACACATGCATTTTTCTTTTGCAGGACATGGAGTGGGAGGCTCATATGCACTGTGTGATTCACAGTTGAAAAAACATTGAATATCATTTGTAAATCCCGCCTTAATTAAGCCTCAGGTTGGTCAGATGATAGACATTTTGTTTGGCAGAAACTTCTTAATTATACAGACCAAACTAACCACATTACCACACATTAGTCAACACTGACTAATGAGAATAGATTACATATAACAGGATTATCATGACTATGGTTCATAGACATAAATGTGTGTTCCACAAGGCCCCATACTGGCCTACAGATGCAAATAATTTGGTCCAACAGCAGCATGGGACAACTGACAACTACACAGAATATTACTTTGAAATTGTATAAGTTATGTTGACAAGAAATTACTGTCATCTTAGGTCTGTTTAACCAAAATTGATATTTTCTCATAAAATTGTATTTCTATACATGGTCTGTAGTACATGTGAATTGTTTTGTCAGGGAAAATATTTAAGAAAAGTCATGAACAGGTAGGGTTATATCTTTTATTAAAATAGTTACATGCATTGAAAATATCAAAACGGTCCCACAGATCACAGTGGTGGTTGTAGTCTTAAATTGGTGTATGGTATGGGGCGAAGATAATGTTTGATTAATGCTTGTTGGTGAACTAGCTGTGCTTGGGGGATATTTGGGGGGAGGTTGTGGTAGAGTCCTTAGTAGCATGGGCTTTTCAGTCTTCTGTTCTTGATGAGGCTGATGGCAGTTGGGAAGAAGTTAGTGATGAGGAGTATTGTTGGGGAAGAGCTGGACTGGAAGTCTCTTATCTCATGGAGAGCCAGGATGACGTGGATAGGGGTGTCTTTGCTGCTAATTCAAGGACAAAAACGTGTAATAAACTGAATTGTAATATTGTAGAGGGTAGTTAACACAACTGTAAAGAATGGTTTATGTCAATACTCACCCATGAAGATAAATCACACATTAGCAAACAGTCAGATGTATTATTATGACCACAGTCCATGGACATGGATATTTGTCACAAGCCTCTAGTGGCCTCCACATACAAATATGTTTGATCACCCAACAGTATGGGGCAACTCACAAACATACAGCATATTACTTTGAAATAGTATACATTATTTTGACCCTTAAATAACTGCTATCTCGGGTCTATTTAGCTCTATAAACACCATGTACAGCACAATAGCCTCTTTTAAAGAAAAGTAATTGATGAACTTGTTAGTGATAAAGTTTGACTTCTGGATGAGTTCTCATTCAATGCTTATGAGTGATAGTACACAATTTAATTGGATAAAACAGCATCTAAACAATTAAAAAATAATCAGCAAAGGGCCTATTTTCTTATTTTTATTAACCCTTCCACCACCCCCCCGCTTCGGAGGACATGCTTTGTTTTTACATCATTTGAATTTTACAACAATTATTTTACACATGATGTTCTTTGGTACATTTTGAGCTGAAGCAGTACATGTAGATATAGGACTTATAGTCTCTTAATTTATACATATATAGCCAAATATATATTACATAGACAATACAATCATCTCAGTTTCTGTCCAGAAAACTGCCACCAGGGGGCAGTACCAAAAGAGTGCCGTCAATGGTTAATGGTCCTCATTGGTTTAGGGCTCTCTGGACACTTGCCCACTTTGCTAATGTGGTAATGAGACCATGTCCAATCTGGGAACTTAGTCTATTTTGGCACATAGAGTGGAACATCTGTATCTTTTTTTAGGCTTCCTGTACAGGTAGATCTTCTGCTTGGGATGTCCACTTCCATGCAGTGGTGCCTTATAAAAAACATCCATTGTGTTGCTTTTATTTTGAATGCTAAACATGCAAATTCTAATATATTAAATAGTATTGAGGACCAGAATAACATCAGAGTGGCACTGTGTAGAGGTGAATGTTCTGGGTGGAAGATGTGTGTTGTATAGGAAGCCTAAAAAAGGTATGGCTGTTCCAGAGTCTATTTGGGTTCCCAGATTGGTCTAAGTCAACACTATGACCATCAGCTTCTATGGTAGGTTGTTGGTGGCAACTGGTTGATTTCTGGGAGGATCAAAACAATATAAATTAGTTTGTTTACAAACAAAAGCGTAATGTGACATGTGCTTATATATTCATCAGGTCTAAGAACTTATGTAAGGGAGAAATGAAGAGTGCAAAAAGTAGACAGGGACACGCACATCCAAAGGTTGGCCACACTGGGCCTGGGTGCTGGATCAAAGAGGATACCCACAGTGAAAAAATAAAGGTCCGCACACCAGAGGAGCTCCCGTTAGGTTTCTTTATTAAATTATGCACACAGCGTGACGTTTCGGGCCACACTGGCCCTTCCTCAAGACGCTTGAAGAAGAAGAGTGCCACCGTACCTTGTTGATGGTGCTCACTGCAGTGATGCCAAGGATGGTCTGGGAAAATTACAGAAGAGCTGCAGTACTGCTGAAAAAGACATTCACAATGAGAGTAAGACAAAGTGATTAATATGGTCAGGATAGTTAGACTTCAATGAAAAGATCAGGGAAGTTATGGTTGGGAAGGCATATTATTCAATACCAAAACTAATGAAATATATAAGGTGTATGTGTTCAGTCAACAATACCTACTGTAGCAGAGATTGCAAGGGACAGCTCCTTTGCAGTACAGTTGGGGATGTGGATGATGGGAGCTGTCTTCATATACCAGCATTTCATTATTTTACTGCAGCTCTCAATGAAGTCAAACTGTAAACACATTTAGTATAGTGTATTGTGAATATGATACAACATAACTATCAGAATTGTTGGAATGGTTAGTGTTGTTGTCTTACAGCAAACTCCATCCCAGGTCCTTTCTGTATGGAGTTTGCATGTTTTCCCCATGCTTATGTGGGTGTCTTACAGGTGCGCTGGGTTCCTCCCACCAGCAAAGATATTTACAATATGTTATGGTTTATATCTCTAACATCATAATAACATCTAGGCTTATGGGCTAGAGGAAGAATAGTTGCTGGTTGCAATGCTATGCCTAATGGTTATCTTAATAAACTTAACTGCCTCTATACACCCAAATCACACACATCAGCCAACACTGTGGTCAACAGCTTTTCTAGTAGAGTGCTAGTGGTAATGGGATACTTTTTGATAGGATAGAAACATCAATGTGCTTTTACAAATCAGATGTAAGAACCTATGTAAGAGATGAGATGCAGAGTATAGCGGTACCTTGTTGAGGGTCCTGACTCTAGCGATGCTAAGGATGCTGATTAATTGCAGAGGAGCTGTAACATTGTTGAAAAGATATACATTTACAATGAGAGTCAGCCAAAGTGATTCATATGATCAAGACAATTAATCTTACAGGTGAATGAAAACATTAGGGAAGTTCTTGGTGAGATGACACTCTTGTTAATCTCAAAAATGATCAAAGACAGAAATTGTATGTTACTAGTTAACAATACCTACTGTAGCAGAGATTACAAGGGACAGCTCCCTCCCACTACAGTTGGGTATGGATGATGGCAGGTTTGGTTTTGTAGACCATTTCATTTTTGTACCGCAGCGCTCAATGAAGTCAAACAGGGGACTGTCAACTTCTCATTAAGCTGTGGAAAAATAACTTACCAACACTTGTAGTCAGGGCTGAATTAAAAGTCCACAAGTGTGTGTGTGTGTGTGTGTGTGTGTGTGTGTGTGTGTAGATAGATAGATAGATAGATAGATATAAGATTTCTCAGGTAACAGGTCAGTTGGATGGTTGTAAGGTCATGGAGTTCTTATGACAGCATCCAATATTTGAACAATGTGGAGAGATAAATGGGAAAAGAGACAATAAGTGAGTAAGATGTAATTGACATGAGGGATAGCATTCTTTGTAAATGATCAAGCAATCAATAATTACAAATTTAAACATAGTTACTGTGTACATGTTGGCAGGTCAGACAGTCAGATGGGTCATCTCAAGTGGAGAGCAGATCACAAGCAGAGGTCAGGTCAGGCAGATAGTGGGCTCAGTTGTCCATAGAAAACCATTTTCCAGTCTTTTCTATTAACAAACTCAGACACAATTTCATCAAAGTTCAGGTTCTTGACAAGCTTAGATTAAATGGCCATCCATGACATTGCACTGAGGTGCTGTTTGTTTTTGTGTTGTTCCAAGTTTTTTAGATTAAGATAGGATATCCACCCTTCTGTCCATGTGTATTGATGTGCTCAGCCAGGAAAGGATCAAACAGAGGTTAATTTGAGAATGTCAAGAATATTAGCATTTTGTGGTGATTGAAGTAAATGGTTGTCGCCATGAAAAGTAGCTATTCTGGGTACCTCTTCTTTCCTTCCCATTGTACTAGTTGAGCATTCACAGTCTTTCCAGTTGAGTGTTCAAGCAATAATAATATGCAAGTAGAGTGCTCCAAGCTTTTCTCATGATTAGACATATGTTCAGGGTGTTTCCAGTTAGATACACCTTTCCCATTAGCAAACTCAGCTACAACTACATCAAAGTCCAGTTTCTTGACAAGCTCAGATTCAATGGCCATCTGTGACAACAGATTGAGGTATTGTTGCATTTGTATTGTTCCAAGTTCATTTGATGATAGATAGGAATGGGTTGCCTCTACCCTTCTGTCAAGTATTTGGTTGTCATCATGGAAATTCAATCTTTTTGTTTAAGAACTGAATGACAGCTACATTCATACATATATCCATCTCAGTAGCTCTTGCCAGTACATCTTCTCTCCCTCCTGTTGTTTCTGCTTTAACAGTCTAATTTCTTCTCTGCCTCAGTCATGGTGGGTAAATTGTTGAAACCATATGAGCTGCATCTGCCATCCTATTATATATAAAAGTTAGTTAATTTGATCTTCCTCTCATTGAATCTTGTTCCAGGGCAACATTCTTCTGGGTTTGAAAAGTTGAATGAGTCTTGGTGTAACCTACGCTGCCATCTCTATTTGTATTGCCTTGTTTCATGCTGAGGGAGAAAAATCTTTGCTTACTTTTCCTCTGTGTCTTTCTCTGTTTCAAGCAGAAGGGCCAGGTTTGCCTAGCAAGTCACAGACTGACTTGTACAATGTATGTGCTGACAGGTCACAGAGGGGTCAACTCAGGCAGAAAGTAGATCACAGGCAGAGGTCAGCTCAGGCATGGTGTTAATTTTTTGTTTGTTTCTCTGGTCATTTCTCCTCTCATAGTCTGTCTCTGTTTCAAGTAGAGGGGCTAGGGTTGCCTAGCAAGTCATAGAGTGACAGCCAGTGTAGTGGTCACATTGCCAAAAATAATCTATGGCAGAAGTGATGGCTTACTTGGCAATACATGAGGGTGAAATCACAGGACCTGTAGTTTATTTTTTGGCCGTCCATTACTGCCTGCCCCAACATGATTTCAGCCTGTTCATGTGAGATTTGCATTGGGTTCTGCAGGAGTCCTAATGCACCCCTTTACAGCACAGGTTGAAAGCAGATGTCAGATTACAGACACAGGTCACTGTTCAACTCAAGTAGAGATCAGTGAGTGGATTGGCACCACATTCTATTGGAACAATCTGGAGAAAGAAATGAGAAGATGCAAGAGAAGAGAAAAATATGTAATTGAGAGGGAGAACATCTGTTGTGATCTCAATCAATATAGAAACATTGAAAATGTGAAGCTATACTTACTGTAGTTATTCTGGCAGGTCACTGACAGTCAGATGGGTGAGTTTAAGTAGAGAGCAGATTACAGGCAGAGGGCAAATCACAGGTCAGACGTCAACTCAGGCAAAAATCAGATAATTGATTTGCACAGCATTCTGTTTAAACATTCGGAAGAGAAATGGGGAGACATAAGAGAAGGATATGTAATTAATATGAGAGATAATATTCATTGTAAATTATGTCAATCAATAATTAGAATAATTTGAAATGTAAAGTTATTCTTACTGTGTGTACAGTATGCTGGCAGGTCACAAACAGTCAAGAGGGGTCAGCTCAGGCAGAGAGCAGGTTATAGGCAGAAGGCAAAGTGCAGACCAGGAGTCAACTCAGACAGAAATCAGTGAATTGACTTGCACAGCATTCTGTTTAAACATTCAGAAGAGAAATGGGGAGACATAAGAGAAGGATATGTAATTAACACATTGACTGCCAGCCGTTTTTTTTTGCTGTAGGTAGCTTCTGCCAAGCCGTTTTTTGAGGATTCTGGCTCATTTTACAAGAGCCGAGGATTCGTTTCAGCTTGGACTTTGTGAACATACAATATCTCAAAAGTACTAATAGAATGTGTACTTTCTCTGTCTAAAAGAGTTAGTTTGTAGAGTTAGTAGTTATGTAAGCATTAGCAGTTGAATACAGCATGGTTTTAGCGTCAGAAAAAATATTCAGAGATAAACGGCTTTTTGTGAAATTCGATAGAACTGTCACTTTAACCATTCATTTTTGGCATCAGTAAGACCTAAACAATAGTTTTGAACAGTAATTTCCTCCATAACAGCAGTAAACTTCCCTCTGCTCAACTCCTCCCTCCTGTGGACGTTCTTTTTGGCTGCAGCGCCATGTCACAAGCACTTTCCTACCTTTGCAAATGCACTTTCTCATACTCTCGACCTCTCAAATAAATTTCTGAATAGAAATTAAATTACTCTAAATTAGAGCGAAAAAGAAACAAAAAAGAATGGGTTGAAAATCCCATTCTAAAAGCCTTTTATGGCTGTTTCCAATTTGGTGCTATTTTGCAAGGCAAAATCGCCTGCTGCACCACAAGCTTGTCACCGGTCTCACTGCCCGCTGCCGCTGTGCGGCTGTGCCTGGCTGTGCCTGTCTGCGTGGCCGCTCCCCGAGGAAGCCCGGCTGGACTCGCCCGCCTCCCGGAGCCCTGGCCGAGAGCTCCGATGAAGCCCCTGCGACTCTGGTCATATTTACGCTGCGTGCCTCAAAGTGTGCTCCATCCGCAATCCACGATGCAAGTTTGCAATCCCGCACCGCCAGCAATCAACGCGAAAACGAAAGCGCCTCCGCCAATCCATTTTCATGAGAAGGGAAATGGATCACACTGCTTTTTGCTTGCCTTCCTACTTCCTTGTCGCCACTTAGTGGGTCGGTGGAATGGGTTGTACACGTTGTACACGTCCAATACTTATATAAGATATGTAAAAGGGTTAGATGCACAACCCCCCGTTAAAAAAAAAAAATCGATGCCAAAAACGTGTTTACACGTTGTTGGCAGTCAGCAGCTGGATTCTGAAAACGTGTTTACACGTTGTTGGCAGTGAATGTGTTAACATGAGAGATAACATTCATTGTAAATGATGTCAATCAATAATTAGAATCATTTGAAATGTAAATCTATACTTACTTATGCTGGCAGGTCACTGATAGTCAGAGGGGTCAACTCAGGCAGAGCAGGCAGGCAGAGGGCAAATGACAGACCAGGAATCAAATTAGCCAGAAATCGGTGAATTGACAGGCACAGCATTCTATTTGATCATTCTGGAGAGAATTGGGGAGACACAAGAAAAAATAAGGATATGTAATGAACATGAGATAGAATTAATTGTCAATTACATCAATCAATATTAGAATCATTTGAAATGTAAAGGTATACTTACTGTACGTATGCTGTTAGGTCACCGACAGTCAGAGGGGTCAGCTCAGGCAGAGAGCAAATTACAGGCAGAGGGCAAATCATAGTTCAGGAGTCAACTCAGCCAGAGGACAGTGAATTGATTTGCACAGCATTCTATTTGAACATTTTGGGGAGACACAAGAGAAGAGAAGTATATGTAATTAACACGAGAGAGATCACATTCATTATAAATTATGTCAATCAATAATTAGAATAATTTGAAATGTGAAGCTATACTTACTGTATGTATGCTGGCAGGTCACTGACAGAGGGGTCAGCTTAGGCAGAGAGTAGATTACAGGCAGATGGCAGATCACAGGCAGAGGTCAGTAGTCAACTCAGGCAGAGATCTGTTTAAACAATCTAGAGAGAGAAATGGGGAAACACAAAGAGAAGACAAATATATGTAATTGACATGAGACGGATAACATCCTGTGTAAATGGTGTCAATCAATAATTAGAAATATTTGAAATGTAAATATATACTTACTGTGTGTATGCTGGCAGGTCACTGATAGTCAGAGGGGTCATCTTAGGCAGAGAGCAGATTACAGGCAGAGGGCAGATCATAGGCAGAGGTCAGCAGTTAACTCAGGCAGAGATCAGTGAGTGGAGTGGCACAGCATTCTGTTTGAACAATCTAGAGAAAGAAATAGGGAAATAAAAGGAGAAAATGTATGTAATTGACATGAGAGGGAAAACATCCATTGTAAATGATAATCAATAATTGCAAACATTTGAAATGTAAAGCTATACTTACTGTGTGTATGCTGGCAGGTCACCCAAAGTCAGAAGGGTCAGCTCAGGCAGAGAGTAGATCATAAGCAAAGCTCAGCAAAGGCAGCAAGCAGATCATAGGCAGATGTAAGCTCAGGCAGAGGTCAGTAATGGTGGGGGCACTGGTACAGTTGCCTTTAGAAATACTTCTCCTAAGCTTTCCTATTGGCAAACTCAGTTACAACTTCATCCAAGTCCAGGTTCCTGACAAGGTCAAATTTGATGGCCATCTGTAACAATGTACTGAGGTACTGTTGCTTTTGGGTTTTTCTGTGTTCATTGGATTAAAGATGTGCTACCTCTATCTTTCTGTCCATGTTTATTGATATGCTCCGCCAGGAAAGGATGAAATGTAGATTAATTGCAGAATGCCAAGACAGTTTGCATACTTTGGTGATTCAAGTAATTGATTGTTTCCATGAAAAGCCAATCTTCTTTCACTTAAGAACTGAATGACAGCTACAGACTGCTTTAGCACCCCTTGCCAGTACTTCTTCTGTCCTTCCAGTTGTTCTTCCAGATGAGTGCTGAACATTTAAGTAGAGTACTCTGAGCTTCATTCATTCAGGGTGTTGGAGAATTATATGACTGTCATGTGATTTTTCGCCCATTTGGAAGATGATAATTTGACCTCCCAAACCCCCATCACGGGTTAAGCTAGATGCTTCTTTAGTTGTGAACGGCAACATGTCCTTGATCGATCCTTGTAGAATCACTGCTGGTGCGATTGGGAGCTGGTGCTACTGCTAGCTTCAGGTTGTTGTTGTGGTGGTGGTAGTCAGCTGGTGGTAGCACTAATGTTGTTAACCTTTTCCTCTGGTCTTGGATTAGGCTGCAACACCTGCATGTTTTCTTCAATTACGATCACATCAGCATCCTTGTTGCTATTGCTAGATGTACTAGCCTCAGCTTGTTGTGGAGCAGCACCGTTTTTTCTCTTCTGTTTGTGGGATCCACTTCTGCTAGACTTGTTCATCATTTTGAGTGGTCTAGTAACTATGTACTTGTAGTGATGGGCAAGGTCTGGTTGCAAACCACAATGCATTGCAGCATGAATAATCCTGAGCGCCTGTTGAACATTTCATTCTCCAGATGAGAGTAGCCTATGTACCGAAGGAGAGAGCCAAGCCAGCCAGCTGTTGAGAAATGTGATGTTATGATGACGTACGTCACGACGTGGCGTGCAGGTATACTGTACACATGTGCACGCCGCAGTGTTTGTGTTGCTCCCTTCTACCATCTTCTACTCATGATGCACTGCATGAGTGCATGGGATGCAATGGCACTCTTGTGTTTAGTCCGTTTTGCTTTCACACAACAAACGAACTGCACCAGGGTTCACTTGGAAGCGAACCGAGACCCACGTTTTCAAGCGGACCAGAGTTTGTTTGTTTGTTCCGCCACAGAGGTTGTTTGCGCTTTAACACCACCGCAAACAAAGCGCATTATCTGAGGAAATGAACTCTGGCACTGTTAAAGCGGACTAAACAGCTTATATGTGAAAGCGACCTAAGAGCACTAAATGTAAAATAATTGCCAAAATTAACACTGAAGCTAACGTAAAAAAAGAAGAAAATAAAATAAATTTACTTAGGCCCCTAGGTACCCATCAACATACTGTCAGTAAAAAAGGAAAAAAAAAGAAAAACGAATTTTATTGATCAACAAAAACAAAGTACATTCAATTCAAGTCTCAAAGCAAATTTAAGTCTATGTCAAGCAGATTAAAGCCAATTCAAGTCCATTCAAGCCAAATCATGTCAAGTAAATTCAATTAAATTCAAACAATGATTTTTTTTAAAGAGATGTACTCCTATCTTGACCATCTTACTGCCATGTACTGCTGCGTTGCTCTGAGAGCAGTGATGGGGGACTTTTGTAAACAACAAAACATTTAAATAAAAGTAGTGGTGTGTTTAGGCCATTTTGACTAATGTGGGGCACAAATTCTCTATCTGGTTTCCCATCTGCAAACGTAGTCAATTGATCAAGCCGGAGGTAATATGGAGGCATGAACCTCTGATCCTTGTGTTGGTAGGCAGGGAATCTACGGCTACACTATCTAGACGCCTACTTTGGAGCATTATTTGACCCCTTCTCAACCAGCTAGCATAACATGGTTGGTGGCAATGGATGTATTAGTTATTCTAGTTTGATATGATTGGTATGTAAAAATTGCTTTAAAATTGCTTTAAAAAAGTTAAAAAAATGAGCCTGCTACAGCCTCTGAAAGGCAGTAATGTAAGCCAGATATTAGCACCCTCAGGATTTTGGAGTGGTACCTGACGTGGCCAATCAGATTTCAGGGGGGGGGGCAGTGCATTTCATGACTACTGCCTAGTGACTACATTGTAGCAATGCACTTGAATAAAAGTCCCCACCGCTGTGGCTAGGGTTGCCAACTTTTTGAAATGGAAATTATCGTGCATTCCTTTATAACGGGACTGGTAATCTTACAACTTCAAAGGTCATGAGCTGGGACGGTGACGTCACCGAGCTGGTATTTCCCATTCCAAACTCGTAGGAGCCTCAGCAGCCCTGATCTCTAAAACCCAAGATGGCTGCGCTGCGCAACAACAGTAGTTATAATTGTAGTAATATTGTTTAGCACTTCTGTTTTGTTTGTGTCTCATTAAATCAGCTGTACACACAGCACTGCCTAACTTCTATCTGTGTGGACATGAGGCTGCAGTGTTTGTATGCGCAAAATGCCGCGAAATGCCATGTTGTCAATTGTTATTGCTAACAATGGCTAGCCTGGCTAGTGACTGGATCTGACCAATGAACAGTGAACTTCCCAGCTCAAGTTTTCTGCAAATGGAACGCTAACAAAACGGATGTGATGTCATTTAGCCTCCACATCCCAGTTATTTTGCGATAAAGGAACGCACGATAAGGAACAGTCGGGGGGTGGGTTGAGGGGCTGTCACCCATTATTAGTAAGACAAGCAAACCTGAATTTGACCCGTTTTTGCACATAGCCTATTCCTAGATTATCATTCAAGAATTTTATTTGGGCGTCATAAAACAGAAGTTTCTTATTCTTAATAGCCTAAAACAGCTGTATTAAAAAATAAAACTATAAACAGTAGTGCAAACGGTATTTTTATATAGCAATGCAAATAGCAACATTACATATTCTTTTGAATAGAAAAAACCTGGTATTATGAAAGATTAAATCATTAGTTTAAAAACATTTTAGATTTCAGGTTAAATCTTCTGAACACAACAAAATGGCATGTTACTATGTATAGATACAATGTATAGCTTACTCAATGTGCTGTCGTCAGAGTTTAGTTGAATCTAGCAACGCTGACAGTGCTTCTCATTGGTCGTGACTCACAACAATCAATGAGAAGCGCATTCTAGGGTAGTTGGATGTAACATGACAAGCTGAGGGGCAGAGCAGCTGTAGCGGCTATGGAGTTTCTCGGTCAATACAAATAGCCTGTCACTCTTTGCACTGCATAGTTTCTCCAATACGGGACAGATCGCATCCCGTATCAGTTCAATACAGAACACGTCTTTTTGTTTACAAATACGGGACAATTCCGTATTTTAACCCTTTGATGCACAACATAGGTCAAAAGTGAAAAGTGTATTCCAGGTATTCCTCAATTAACTTGTTTTTGGGCATTAAACATTGTTATTTTATTCTTTCTCTACATACTTTCTGAATAAAAATGATTTTTGTATTACTACCCTTCCAATGCACAACATGGGTAAAAAATTACCCACATCTATTTTCAATCCAATCCAATCCAACTTTATTTATAAAGTGCCTTAACAGCCACAGGGGCACAAAGTGCTGTACAGAGCATAAATAAGCAGCACAATAAAATAGATAAAAATATGTAGAATAACTAAAAAGTAATAAAAATAGAAAAAACATTGGCAACATTAAAACAATAAAACAATAAGAATAAGAATATGTAAAAACAAAAGAAACTGCACTAAAATCAGTAAAAAACGATAAAACAGTAAATCAATAAAACAATAAAAGCAACATCCTACATGGTGTCGAAAGTCAGGGAGAAAAGGTGTGTTTTTAGGAGGCTTTTAAAGTGCGACAGTGATGAGGCCTGCCTAATCTGCAGCGGCAGCTCATTCCACAGTTTAGGGGCGAAAGCACGGTCCCCCCTGAGCTTACGCCTAGTTTTAGGCACAGTTAGGAGCAGCTGGTCAGCTGACCTGAGAGAGCGGGAAGGTGCATAGAAGTGCAACAGCTCAGAGAGGTAGGGTGGGGCAAGGTTGTTAAGGACTTTAAAAGCAAATAAAATAATTTTAAAAATTAATCCTAAAATGCACGGGGAGCCAGTGGAGTAAGGATAAAATCGGTGAGATGTACTCATGCTTACGAGTGCTAGTTAAAAGACGCGCAGCGGCGTTCTGAACCAGCTGGTGGCGAGCAACAGAGGATCCACTCACTCCCATATAAAGTGCATTGCAGTAATCCAGCCGAGTAGTGACAAAAGCATGGATTACTCCTTCAAAGTGCTGTGCTTGTAAAATGGGCTTAATTTTAATTTTATAAAGCGCCTTAACAGCCACAGGGGCACAAAGTGCTGTACAGAGCAGAAATAAGCAGCATAATAAAATAGATACAAATATGTAGAATAACTAAAAAGGAATAAAAATAGAAAAAACATAGGCAACATTAAAACAATAAAATAGATATGTAAAAACAAAAGAAACAGCACTAAAATCAGTAAAAAAAATGATAAAACAGTAAATTAATAAAACAATAAAATCATAAAATCAACATCTGCCAGGTAGGACCTGAACATATCTGCATATGTTGTGCATCAAAGGGTTGGGACGGTTGGCAACCCTAGCTGTGGCAGTACTACAGCAGTACTACAGTAAAGTGGTCAACATGGAGTAACAATTGTATTTTTTTTCAAGATCAATTTTAATTTAATTAATTTAATAATAATTTCAAAGTTTTTACAATTTTATGAAGGTTCCTTGTTTGGTTCTGGATGCCTTTGAAATGCAATACAAAAATGTAAAAATACATACAGATAAGACCAAGTGTCAAGATTAAAAATACCAATTAAGTACAACACATTCGTGATAGCTGAAATATGTGGGCATTATACTTACACATATGTTTTTGTTGTCAATGTCTTTGATGTAGATGTGGTCGATCAAAGTCCCCTTCTCAGTGGTAGGCTCATTTACAACTTGAGTGAACCCATGTTGTTCCATTTGTGTTTTAATTGAACTTGCTACCATCAGGTTTTCATTGAAATCTCCCAAGATGATTTTGCCTCCTGTTTTCATGTCCATATGGGTAATCAGATCATTAAGCTTGCTGCGGAATGTTGAAAGCTGATATGATGATGGTCTGTAAATCACTGCAACTTGTGTTTCCAGTTGTGGGATGTCCAATAGGAGACATTCAATATTTATGCAGGGCACATCTGTAACATGACATTGCATGTTTTCTTTGCAATAGGCGCCAACGCCACCATGTTGTTGTTCTTGCAATTCTGCAAACATTTCTCCATTTGTGTCATATGCAAGATGCCGTGGTTTACTATGGAAGACAAATCCATTGACATGTGTGTCATCATTGCAATTATTTGGTGCAAGCCACGTTTCTGTAACACAGATCATGTCTGCCTCCATGTATCTTGCATCTTGTCTTATGCATTGAACATGGGATGATAGTCCTTGTATATTGTGCAAAAGTATCTTGCATGATGGCAGTGGTACTTGTGTTGATGGTTTAATGAATGCAGGCATTTCCTGGAGTGATTTTTCAATTTTATTGTTGGAATATATAGATTTTGGGTCAAAGTCTTCAATTATTAGTCCCTCTAGAGATGTCACCCGACTCAAAGCTACATATGCTTGTCCTGCAGTAAATATCCTTTGTAGAGAAACTACTGCTTTTTCCACTGTTAAACCTTGGACTTTATGAACAGTGCAAGCCCACGCTAATCTCAATGGAAACTGACGGCGTACAGCAGTGGTGTAAATCATTCTGTCTTCATCAGGCCCAATTGGAGTTGCTTGTTCAAATCCAAGTTGTGGACATGGTTTCTTACATCGTGCAGCTCGTCCAACTTTCTCATCATCAAAAGTGACATAGATCATTGAGGGGAATGTTTTATCATCTCCAAAATACACTTTAGAAACAGTGCCACATGCCCCATTAACTAGTCCGTCAGATGTATCAACGTTTTTCAGAAGCATGACACGTGCACCTTCTCCAAGACAGAGTGTTTTTGGTAGACACGTTTGATGAACCTTGATAGATCCATTTTGTTTCTGTAGTGTTCCACCTTTGGCAATCTTTTCGTAATCTTGTGCATTAATGCTAATAGTGTCAGAACAGGTTTTCGTTAACATGTTGAAATTGTGGTCATTGACCTGTGCATTTGTGGCATAAATGTGTAAAGCATCACTTTCTTCTCCTTCACCTGTTTCACATTTCTGTAGCATGCACAGGTCTGACTTCTCAAGGTCTTCATTCTTAGGGTGTTTCCTTAAGCGATTCAGTAATTGAGCAAACTTTGTGTCTTTTTGTCGCACAACATCTGTAAGTTCAGCAAGAGCAAAGTTATCTCCCCATAAATTTATAAAATCCTTTGGCTCTGTATAGAGGGCTTTTCCTTTCACAGGGGGCAATTGATAGAAATCGCCAACGGCAATAACACAGACGTTTCCAAAAGGAGAATAATCGCCGGTCTGCTTTATCTGTCTCATTCTGCCATTCACATACCTCATAAGCTTATGATCCAACATGGAAATTTCATCAATGATCAAAATTTGGAGGTTTCCCACCTTTGCTCTCAAAGTGTTGATTTTGTCTTGGCCCAGAGGATTATATTGTTGAGATGCGTCGATTGGAATTGAAAAACTGCGATGTATTGTTTCTCCGTTGATATTGTAGGCTGCAACACCAGTTGGAGCTGTCAGTAGCACGTGTGTTTCATCTGGGTTGTCAGACAATTGTGACAAAATACGGCATGTTTCATAATGTATGGCTTTGATCAAATGTGATTTCCCTGTGCCAGCACCTCCTGAGATGAACACATGAAATGGATCAGGATTTTTCCCTTGAACCTTTTGTAGACACCATTGACGGATTTGATAGAAAATGCTGGATTGCTTCTCATTCAACGAGGAAAGTAGCTTCAGTGCCTCTGGCCTTGGCATTCTGTGGTCATTGAGTTCAATTGTATAGGCAGGGTCTTGTTTGGGCTGTAAATCTGGAATGTCTTCACCAATTTTTTCAGTATCCAATGTTTCTTTTTCTTTGTTTTTGCGATCTTCCAGTCTTTCCAATTCAGATTCAGGACACATTTCTGCCCATGCATCTTCCATAGGACCATTCATTTCGACATCTTTTTGAGCTTCTTCAATTTTGTCTGCCTCATTTTCAAACAGGTTTCTGTTTGTGTCAACAACACATTTTACAGCCTCAATGCCATCAGTGGTCTTTACAAAGCCTGTACAGTAGAAGCTTTCAAAGGTAGCAAATGTTGATGGTTTCAATTCCTCATTAGTGTAATGGGGTAGAAAAAGCTGTAAAATGCTCTCGAAATACTTTTCCGGAGTTTTGGTAGCTGAAAACCGAGCATACCGTACAACAGTACCATCAGTACGTGTTCTCTTCTTTACAAATCCCAAGTCATCCTTCAATGCAATAGTATTGCGTGCTGATCTTTCCGATTTGGACAGTACTCTATATTCAGATGCAAAGCTAGCCAGACACATTTGGGAAAACTCTGTACTTTTAGGTCTACCTTTATATCTTTCCATTATGCTGGTCATCCATATATTTTTGTTGCCTGTGTCATCACATTGATCTTCTTCTGTGTCACAAGCATTTTTCTTTTGCAAGACATGGAGTGGCAAGCTCATACGCACTGTGTGATCACCAGTTGGAATAAACACAACTTTTCTAGATCCCTCCTTAAGCCTCATGTTGGTTAGACGATAGACACTTTCTTGGGCAGAAACTTCTCGGTTATACAAATACACAGAGCCAAGTTTCTTCAAAGCCTGTTTAGCATCCATGTTGTCATTTGCAGCCTCTGTTTGTGCACGTTGCAGCAATAGTCCCATTTCTCTCTCTGCTTTTGAGATGTAAGAGATGATGTAAACAATGCAGGAGTACGCATCGCACACATATTGGATGTCCAAGTTTCCATTCCAGCAGCGCATAAGATGTCTGTTATATTGATTGACCCAAACATCACTAATCTTTCTTTTCAGAACAACAGTGGTTTTGTTTGTTACCATTTTGTATGCAGCTTCAAATCCTTCCTGCGTAATGCCAATCGAGGCAAACAATTCGTCGGCAGAGTTAAAGGTGGCTTTAGGGTCCAGAATTGCTTCTTTCACCTTTGCTACAATGTTTGCTGCATGGGCTTTACGCATTTCTTCATTTACTACATCATCTGGGGAGTTTTCTGAACAGGTATGTTCCTCTGATTGCTCATTTGCATTGTTGTCTTTCTCATCTTCTTTCTTGCTTCTTGTAATAAATGTATTGTTGGTCGGTGGTCTAGGAAAGTTGAATCTGCAAGTTGTGCCTCCTTTTTTGCATGTTTTTGAGTGTCTTTTGCTATGTTGTTGTACAGCTGAGACAATTTCATGCATCTCTGTGTCATCATCTGGCGGCATTTCACATGTCACATATTTATCCACAAATGCTACAACAGCATCATCATCGTCTACGTCAATTTGAGGTGCATTCTCCACCCAGAATAGACAGTGTACATGAGGGGATCCACGTTGCTGGAACTCCACTCTGTAGAAATAATCCACAATTTTACCAATTGGCTGTGCTGGGGACATGATTACGTCTTTGAGGAAACAATGGAATCGTTGATCAAACATTCTTGCTGCTATCACAGAGTTTCTTTGTAACAGGCCACATCTCTCAGACCAGTCAAGCTCATCAATGGATTTTGTGGATCCCTCTACTCTCAGGATACATTCCAGAAATTCTGGCCATCGTAAATCAGCAGATGAGAAGGAACAGAACCATGTTGGAATTCCCAATTGCCTCACCATGGCAAATAAGTCTTTTTGTGCACTTTGCCAAAAAGCAGGTGTACCTCTTATAGGTTTCATGAATTTGTAGCCTTGATCACAATTCAGAATCCTTTGAAGAGAGTCTTGGTTCATGAGCATTTCGGCTGTTACAGGCCTGTCTGTTTCATGACCTTTTCTCATTGCTATTGAGACGTTTGATACAACCTGATAAAGCTCTGACCAATATTGTGCATAGAATATGTAAACTGCATTTTTTCCTAATCTTCCATCAGCATTTTGAATGCGTACATTCAAATATCGTGATAATGTCAACTTCACAGGTCTGCGATCATGAAAGGTTCCATGTCCTCTTGGGAAAAGCACGGGAAAACATTTTGCTTCATTAGTTTCCTCCATTAATAATCTTACAGGGCTATTTCCTTCTGCTGGTGCCACAGATATAATATGGTCAAAGTGCTGATCCAAAACTTCTTGTGCAATGTCAATGGGTTGTAAACATGTGTCCATGAACATACCATGTTGCTGTTTGTCAAAGAGTGTTTCATCTATGGGTTCTTCCTCAATTTCAGATGTTGTACTTTGATTGTGGTCTGGACACATTGGTTCACAGTTGTCATTGTCATTATGTTCATCTGCTTCTTCCTCAATTTCTTCCTCGATTCTGCTTAAGGGATTTACCCATTCATTATTGAATTCCACATCTTTATACCATATGTTATTGTCTTTCAAATATATCACCGCTATCCGTACTTTCTCTGCGTGAACATGCTGATATTCATAAAAGCCTTTGTAAGACAACTTTCTCTTCAACTTAACAGGAATAATGATATCGTCGTTATCCGATCTTGGAAGGACATTTGTTATGTCACTGATATTTGAAGGGACACATATTACTGGTCCATGCACACCATTTTGTCCACCTCGCGGCAGTGCCAGCATTTTCATGAATGGAATATTTTTTGCTATTAGGTGCTGTTCAATTGAGTTCAAATTATTGAGTTGTGGTGGAATAGGATCTAAATGCAAATTGTTTGCAACACTTTCGGCTGGCATTGTACCAATAAGGATTTTCCGGTGACACGTGTAACATAGCCATAAATGCCCAGTAGGACCACTTTTGAAAGTACAATTTGGAAGACAAGTGTCACTACATTTGTGAAGATATGTTTCAGTGATACATTTCCTAGCCATAGAAGCGACCATTTCTCCTTTTCCTGCATAGAGCTCTTTCTTGCATTTCAGTACTTGATGTTGAAACAGTAATCTATGACATGATGCACACACATATTGTGGACCCATGTGTGTCTTTTGTTTGAATTGTTTATATACGTCGTCCATCTGTTGTAATTGTTCTCTTTCCTTGGCACGCCTTTCTGCAATTGTCAGTTTGAGGTTTTCAGCAAAAACTTTGTCAGTTTTGTACTTATTCACGCTAAGTTGACGAACATTAGACTGGTGCTCCTCATTTTGGGCATATTTCTCTTTGCTTGACATCCTGAGCTTTTGTCGATACTCTTCATTTTGGGCATATTTCTCTTTGTTTGACATTATGACCTTTTCTCTGTGCTCTTCATTTTGGGCATATTTCTCTTTGCTTGACATCCTGAGCTTTTGTTGATACTCTTCATTTTGGGCATATTTCTCTTTGTTTGACATTATGACCTTTTCTCTGTGCTCTTCATTTTGGGCATATTTCTCTTTGCTTGACATCCTGAGCTTTTGTCGATACTCTTCATTTTGGGCATATTTCTCTTTGTTTGACATTATGACCTTTTCTCTGTGCTCTTCATTTTGGGCATATTTCTCTTTGCTTGACATCCTGAGCTTTTGTCGATACTCTTCATCATTGGTATACCTTTCTTGAGTGCATTGCTTCTTGTTTGTTCTGTACTCTTCATCCTCATGATATCTTTTACATTTGTTTTCAATTACACGGCGACTTGACACACACTTCACCTTAGATGTGCTATCCTTGTTTGATTTGCTACACATGAAAGCACACTCTTCAGAATCTCTCAATTTGATGCAGGAGACCACTTCATAGTGCGAGTTGTTGCAATGTTTCAGGTATATTGATCTCCCCTTGTTTGCATTTGGGTTGGTAGAGCTATACTTCAACCACTTCTGTTGGCTGTATGTAAAAATGTTTACTCCAAATAGATCTGCAGCTGCCTGTATTTCAACCTCAGTTGCCCAACTTCCAACATATTTCATCCGTGATTGTTTCAGATAGGTTTCCACAGAACTAAAAGTATCCCTGAGTGTATGGACATAGTCACATGAATTGTCCTGGAGGTGTTTAACCACAGCAACTCTGACTTTCCTGTGATTGCTTTTGCTTTGGTCATTGCTGATTGCATATGATAGCCCATACGGAAGAGGCATATATACACATATATGGACATACATCCGACACAAGGTCCACATATATGTCACCATACATGTACATGTATGCACTTTGCATACAAACCCACCTGAGATATATGCATATATATGTGAGGATCATATATGTGATCCAAATATAAATTGATATATATGATCATATAGGCAATTAACATATATGAGTACTCCCATACATGTGATCATATATGCTCATGTAAGTAATGGACATATAGGATTATTCTAGCATATGTTTAGATATATGTACATATAAGCAATTAACATATAAGGATATTTCTACATATTTCCGCATATATGCAAATACAAGCAACACACATATATGTTATTCTCTTGCATATCAATATATGTGTGCATATGAGCATTAAACATATATGATTATTATTACGTATGTCAACATATATGCTCATATAATCAATTCACATATGCGGATGTTCGCATACATGTAATCATATATGTTTGTGTAAGCATTGGACATATAGGGTTAAACTTACATATGTCTACATATATGTGCATATCAGCAATTACCATATAAGAATTTACTTACATATGTAAGCATGTATGCTCATATAAGCAATTAACATATATGAGTATTGTCATACTTGTGATCATATATGTTCATGCAAGTAATGGACATACAGGGTTATTCTTGCATATGTTTAGATATATGTACATATAAGCAATTAACATATAATAATATTTCTACATATTTCCGCATATATGCAAATACAAGCAACACACATATATGTTATTCTCTTGCATATCAACATATGTGTGCATATAAGCATTAAACATATATGATTATTATTACGTATGTCAACATATATGCTCATATAATCAATTAACATATGCGGATGTTCGCATACATGTAATCATATATGTTTGTGTAAGCATTGAACATATAGGGTTAAACTTACATATGTCTACATATATGTGCATATCAGCAATTACCATATAAGAATTTACTTACATATGTAAGCATGTATGCTCATATAAGCAATTAACATATATGAGTATTGTCATACATGTGATCATATATGTTCATGCAAGTAATGGACATACAGGGTTATTCTATTATGTTTAGATATATGTACATATAAGCAATTAACATATAAGAATGTTTCTACATATCTCTGCGTATATGCAAATACAAGCAACACACATATATGTTATTCTCTTGCATATCAAAATATGTGTGCATTTAAGCATTAAACATATATGATTATTATTACGTATGTCAACATATATGCTCATATAATCAATTAACATATGCGGATGTTCGCATACATGTAATCATATATGTTTGTGTAAGCATTAAACATATATGGTTAAACTTACATATGTCTACACATATGTGCATATCAGCAATTAACATATAAGAATGTACTTACATATGTAAGCATGTATGCTCATATAAGCAATTAACATATGAGTATTCTCATACAAGTGATCATATATGTTCATACAAGTAATGGACATACAGGGTTATTCTCGCATATGTTTAGATATATGTACATATAAGCAATTAACACATAAGAATATTTCTACATATTTCCGCATATATGCAAATACAAGCAACACACATATCTGTTATTCTCTTGCATATCAAAATATGTGTGCATATAAGCATTAAACATATATGATCATTATTACGTATGTCAACATATATGCTCATATAATCAATTAAAATATGCGGATGTTCGCATACATGTAATCATATATGTTTGTGTGAGCATTGAACATATAGGGTTAAACTTACATATGTCTACATATATGTGCATATCAGCAATTACCATATAAGAATTTACTTACATATGTAAGCATGTATGCTCATATAAGCAATTAACATATATGAGTATTGTCATACATGTGATCATATATGTTCATGCAAGTAATGGACATACAGGGTTATTCTATTATGTTTAGATATATGTACATATAAGCAATTAACATATAAGAATATTTCTACATATTTCCGCATATATGCAAATACAAGCAACACACATATATGTTATTCTCTTGCATATCAATATATGTGTGCATATGAGCATTAAACATATATGATTATTATTACGTATGTCAACATATATGCTCATATAATCAATTAACATATGCGGATGTTCGCATACATGTAATCATATATGTTTGTGTAAGCATTAAACATATATGGTTAAACTTACATATGTCTACACATATGTGCATATCAGCAATTAACATATAAGAATTTACTTACATATGTAAGCATGTATGCTCATATAAGCAATTAACATATGAGTATTCTCATACAAGTGATCATATATGTCCATGCAAGTAATGGACATACAGGGTTATTCTTGCATATGTTTATATATATGTACATATAAGCAATTAACATATAAGAATATTTCTACATATTTCCGCATATATGCAAATACAAGCAACACACATATCTGTTATTCTCTTGCATATCAAAATATGTGTGCATATAAGCATTAAACATATATGATCATTATTACGTATGTCAACATATATGCTCATATAATCAATTAAAATATGCGGATGTTCGCATACATGTAATCATATATGTTTGTGTGAGCATTGAACATATAGGGTTAAACTTACATATGTCTACATATATGTGCATATCAGCAATTACCATATAAGAATTTACTTACATATGTAAGCATGTATGCTCATATAAGCAATTAACATATATGAGTATTGTCATACATGTGATCATATATGTTCATGCAAGTAATGGACATACAGGGTTATTCTATTATGTTTAGATATATGTACATATAAGCAATTAACATATAAGAATATTTCTACATATTTCCGCATATATGCAAATACAAGCAACACACATATATGTTATTCTCTTGCATATCAATATATGTGTGCATATGAGCATTAAACATATATGATTATTATTACGTATGTCAACATATATGCTCATATAATCAATTAACATATGCGGATGTTCGCATACATGTAATCATATATGTTTGTGTAAGCATTAAACATATATGGTTAAACTTACATATGTCTACACATATGTGCATATCAGCAATTAACATATAAGAATTTACTTACATATGTAAGCATGTATGCTCATATAAGCAATTAACATATGAGTATTCTCATACAAGTGATCATATATGTCCATGCAAGTAATGGACATACAGGGTTATTCTTGCATATGTTTATATATATGTACATATAAGCAATTAACATATAAGAATATTTCTACATATTTCCGCATATATGCAAATACAAGCAACACACATATATGTTATTCTCTTGCATATCAAAATATGTGTGCATATAAGCATTAAACATATATGATCATTATTACGTATGTCAACATATATGCTCCTATAATCAATTAACATATGCAGATGTTCGCATATATGTAATCATTAGGGGTGTCACAATATATCGTCCCACGAAATTTCGCGATATGTTTGTGTAAGCTTTGAACATATATGGTTAAACTTACATATGTCTACATATACGTGCATATCAGCAATTCACATATAAGAATTTACTTACATATGTAAGCATGTATGCTCATATAAGCAATTAACATATATGAGTATTCTCATACATGTGATCATATATGTTCATACAAGTAATGGACATACAGGGTTATTCTCGCATATGTTTAGATATATGTACATATAAGCAATTAACATAAGAATATTTCGACATATTTCCGCATATATGCAAATACAAGCAACACACATATATGTTATTCTCTTCCATATCAAAATATGTGTTTGTATAAGCATTAAACATATATGATTACTATTATGTATGTCAACATATATGCTCATATAATCAGTTAACATATGCGGATATTCTCATACATGTAATCATATATGTTTGTGTACGCATTGAACAAGGGTTAAACTTACATATGTCTACATATATGTGTATATCAGCAATTAACATAGAAGACTTTACTTACATATGTCAGCAGGTATGCTCATATAAGCAATTAACATATATGAGTATTCTCATACATGCAGCAGAGAGACTGGTTGGAGGGGGCGTGAACATTTCTCCAGAATTTGCATGGAAGTCCCATGATGCATTTGGGGCAGAGATTAGGGATCTAATATGGTTAATAACTCCACAGGATTTAATTTATGAAGTTTTTAAATTATATATTTGGAATCAGCTTTACGATGAGCTTCTAAATCATATATAATATATAATGTTTACACTACTAAAACCATAATATAGACTATGGGGCATTTTAATGACACCACTGTCAAAAAACCCTTATTTTTCAATCTCATGCACACTGGACTAACCTTGAAAATATCCAGTAGTGCTGGAAGTCTTGCACAAAACTAACCATTTTTATGGTGGGTTTCACTTCTGAGATGTTGTTCAATCAAAAATAATTTGGAAAATTATATTTCTTTTAATTAAGAGATATGTGTTTTGATTCCATACATGTTCATATATTGTGATATATATGCACATATATCCTGGATAGGTGGATATATGTCGAATACAGATAAATACATAGTTATACACAGGTAATAGTCATATATGTTCATATAAAATAAAACATATGTATGTATAGTTATTATTCATATATAGTTTTATATGTATTAACCATATATGCCCGTATAGTGTCAATGCATACAAATGTACATATAATTAATTGCCATATGTGTCCATATACAATCTATACATGTATGCACATATATAATTATATAGGACAAACATATATGGACCATATATGAAACGTTCCAATTCCATACATGTACATATATTGTGATATATATGCACATATATGCACATCTATCCTGGATATATAGGTGGATATATGTCGAATACAGATAAATACATACAGTTATACACAGGTAATAGTCATATATGTTCATGTAAAATAAACCATATGTATGTATAGTTATTATTCATATATAGTTATATATGTATTAACCATATATGCCCGTATACTGTCAATGCATACAAATGTACATATAATTAATTGCCATATGTGTCCATATACAATATATACATGTATGCACATATATAATTATATAGGACAAACATATATGGACCATATATGAAACGTTCCAATTCCATACATGTTCATATATTGTGATATATATGCACATATATGCACGTATATCCTGGATATATAGGTGGATATATGTCGAATACAGATAAATACATACAGTTATACACAGGTAATAGTCATATATGTTCATATAAAATAAAACATATATGTATGTATAGTTATTATTCATATATAGTTTTATATGTATTAACCATATATGTCCGTATAGTGTCAATGCATACAAATGTACATATAATTAATTGCCATATGTGTCCATATACAATCTATACGTGTATGCACATATATAATTATATAGGACAAACATATATGGACCATATATGAAACGTTCCAATTCCATACATGTTCATATATTGTGATACATATGCACATATATGCACATATATCCTGGATATATAGGTGGATATATGTCGAATACTTATATGAACATATACTACATGTATGTTTACTACATATATGTGTATATATGCCTCTTCCGTATGGGAGAGCTCTAAAAAAGCAGTTACCATCAGCTGCAATAAACTCAGTGTCACAAGGGTCACCGATAGGAATTGGTTCCTTTCTGGTGATAGTATCATCAGCAGTATAGTTTATATTAAGTTTTGCACAAAGTCGTCTTTGGTCCTGGATTGTGAATGGATAAAAGGAAAAGGGCGTGGCATGTGACTCACCAACTACAATAACTTCATCTGCACTAGATTTTTTTTTTGTGATCAATTTTTTATTGACATCAGTTGTTCAGCATAGTTACATGACATTATGACAGACATTAGTCAGGATGCATGAGCCCTCATCCCACCTGCCCACTCATATCACCCCCCCCATACCCATCAGAATATATGCAAAATGACATCAATTTTGTATTTATCACAACACAAAAAGAAATACAAAATGAAATAAAATATTGGAGAGCACCCTCTCCACCCCAAACCCCCCACCCCCCACCCCCCCCACGGTCTCTTGTTTAAATTAACTGTCTCACACTTCGCTATTGGAGCACTGGTTCCTGAGGCACTGAGGTCATTAAGTCAGAAATCTGAGATGCTACACCTCTCCAAAGTTCAAGAGTTGAGGACTTCGCTCTATTAACCCTCGCAGTGGAGAGTTCAAGCATTACTATATCACGAAAGTATGCCAGCCATTTGTGAATGTTAAGTGAGTGAGGGGGAAGCCATCTTTGGGCTATCATTTTCTTGACTGCGGTTAGGCCAGCCAGCCAAATCTTCCTCTGCTTCCCCGATAAATTAAGCTTAGAGTCATCATTAATTAATAGAAGTATTGGGTCCAGAGGAAGTGGGTGTTCAATTAAATCTGATATTATTGAAGTTGTTTTATCCCAGAATTCTTGGACTAGTTCACATTCCCAAACCATGTGTAAAAAAGTTCCGACTTGTTCCGGTTGACAGAAGGAACAGAAAGGATTGGGAATGGCCCTAATCATGTGTTTTCTCTGAGGAGTCCAATATGTCCTATGACAAAAGTTGAAGTGGATCAACTGGTGATTTGGGTTCTTGGAGCAGCTGAAGATATTTTCCCAGACTGTGTCCCACTCAATTATGTTTCCCTCTGAGGTCAAATCCTCCTCCCACTTTCTACTTATTGGCAGTTGTCCTATGTGTGCATCTGTTAGATTGGCATACAATCTCGACACCAATCCTCTAAAGGGTGAACCAGAAATCCAGTTAATATTTTGACGTTGTTGGATCTGTTATCTTGGTGACTCCAGCTTTGGTTGCACTTTTACCTTGCAAGACATTCTCTTAATTTGTATCGTCTGTTCTGGTAGATGAACATCTGAACTTCTGTGGACTTGAGTGCATATGACTCACAACAGCTCTGACACCAGTCATTTCAAATTGTGATCCCACAGCATGCAATGAAAGAGCAAGCACAAGAAGATGTTCATATAGTGAGTCAAGAGTATCATGGTACACCACAACACTTGTACCTCCATCATCAAGAGCGCCATCTGTGTTTCGGGCATGTGGATCCATCAAGGCATACCATGGTCCTCGTTTGATGATTGCACAGGTAGCTTCTGCAAAAGTCAGCAAACATGTATCACTGACAGCAAATGTTTGTTTCATTGCTTCATCTAAAGAACAAACAATAGCTTGTAGGTCAGGTTCTGCCACATCCACAAAAAGTAATCCAGGAAGTGAGTCAGCATATTCTATTGCCATTTTTACATTCCACAGTGTGTGCTCCTTGGGCAATTCACTTATAGCAACAAACCCATCTTCTCTAGGATCATTAATTGTGCCCTGTCGTGTCATGACAGTATACAGCTGGTTCCCTTTCCACAGAACATCATCCAAGGTTGCTGTTGACCATGTTAGCACATCAGTGAGCACACTTTTCAAGATTGCAGTTAGACCATTTACTGCACATTGTTTACCAGCATTTGCTCCAAATCGTCTGTCTCCTTGATCAAATGAGCCTTTGATTACTCGTGATACTGGGAAGGCATTTCCTGATTGAAAATCAGCATTTACTGTGATTTCTGGAACAGTTTTGGAATTGCATGGAACACTTCCAAGATCAGAAGGGAAATCAGAGACACGATGGAACTGTGACTTTCTGATTTTATCAGTCTGGGAACGAATTGTATCACGATAGCAACCTGCAACAGAATCAATAGCATGGCAATTAATGTCATCAGTATATTGACAAATACAATGTATTTTTGAATGACAATCAATAGTAGCAGAATCAATGACATCATTATTTGCAAGTTTGATATTTCGTTTTTGCTTGGTTTTACATCGTTTTACATCGTTTTTGCCTTGCGTTTTTAGTGGGGTAATAGCTGGGGTTTTAGCAGCCTTCCATGCCTCCACTCCTAGAGGCACTTCCAGCTTTTTGTTTAGCTGCCTCGCTTCCTTTTCAGGAGTCGTTAGCTTTAGTAATGGCGTCCATGTCTCCACTCCTGGAGTCACTTCCTGTCCTTTTAGCTGCCTCGCTTCCTTTTCAGGAGTCGTTAGCTTTAGTAATTGAGCCTTTTTTAGAGGTGGCACAACCTCAGAGAAATCAAGCTGCGCTTCCTTTTCAGGAGTCGCTAACTTTTCAGTATGAGCCTTTTTTAGAGGTGGCACAACCTCAGATAAATCAAGCTGCGCTTCCTTTTCAGGAGTCGCTAACTTTTCAGTATGAGCCTTTTTTAGAGGTGGCACAACCTCAGCCTGAGCAGCATGCTTCCGCTTTGCTGCCTGAGACAGTGCAAAATCCTTCTTCCGTGGCATCTGAAAAATATAAGAGAGTTAGGTTCATATATATTTGGACATTGGGCACAATTTTCATAGACTTTAAATACATTTAACAATCAAGATGTGCTTTAACAGCAGACTTCCAGTTTTAAAGAGTGCTTTTACATCCAAATTGGGTGAACAGTGTAGAACTTACATTCCAAGGGACCAAAATTATATTTTAAGGGACTAGCTATGACTGTTCGCATCAACAGTCATACATGCCAATGTGATACATGCCTACGCATGGGCATGTATATAGTAGGTGTCAATGAAACTATATCCTTTGTATTTAATGACGATGTAATTGACAACAGCAGCAGGATGAATTCTGCCATATATATATATATATATATATATTAGGGGTGGGGGAAAAAATCGATTCACCTAAGTATCGCGATTTTTAATGTCACGATTTTTTGAATCGATATTTTATTCCAGAATCGATAATCGCAAAAAAAAAAAAAAAAAAAAATTTGGGTGCTTGCAGTCAGGCCACTCACTGAACAGCAGGCCAGGCGCCGCCTACTGGTTTACTAGTGGTTTTATTACTTTATTAGTTAGTCTGAAGTAATAATTACACTTCAGGGTTAAAGTGGGTGCATCTCATTGTAAAATTGGACTTCAAACGGCCCAAATCTGGCTTCAAACGGCCAAAATTGGGCTTCAAATGGCCCGCGCGTCGGCCCATATCGGCCTGGCCTGCTTGGTATCTAATGCTCGGCCTGAATTATGATCCCAGTCCGCCCCTGTTTTTAACTATATCGCCCAGCCCTACTCATGATATATAATATACAGTCTCTAGTGTATGATTCAACTTTTCCCATGTTCTAATCTAGTGTAAAAAAGCAAACAAACTGAAAAAATAAAAGAAAAAAATAAACAAAAATCACAATAAATCGTAATATCGAATCGCAATAATCGTAGAATCGCAATACTTAAGAATCGCAATATAAATCGAATCGGCACCCAAGAATCGTGATAGTATCGAATCGGGAGATAAGTGAATCGCCACAGCCCTAATATATATATATATATATATATATATATATATATATATATATATATATATATATATATATATACACACACACACACAAAATGAAGAAAAAAAAGTGATAATACAGAAGATTTCAGTTTTGTTATCTTGGGTCACACCTATTTGCAATGAGTGGTAATTGTAGATGACATCCAAACTGTTATGTGACATCACTCAGTTTGTTTGGCCATAGTAATCACCCATAATGCTAGCAGACACTGGAAAAAAGTAGCTTGTTATCCTACTTCATCCAAGAGTTGTCAGGAACCTACAGTAACCTACAGAGTGAGTATTGTGTGTTAGCTCCGCCCACCCTGTGTCACCAGAGACACCAAGTTCATGATGCTACAATACAGAAAATACAAAAGCGTCCATCAATGGACCATATGCTAAATCACCATTGTATTAACTTACTATCAGATATATAGTGACTTAACAGACATTTATTTAGATGACATTTTCTGTATGATCACTTCAAAGCAGAGCTTCAGACTATTCGATTTCTCTCCCTCCTCACTGATGCACATTTTGTTCTGTTTGTTTAATATATAGATTGTGTTTAATAGTTTTAAAGTTATAATCTCAAATATTTTCATTTAAATAAATATTTGTTAAGTCACTATATCTGATATTGAGTTAGCAAAATGCTGATTGAGTCTATAGCACATTGATGAAACCTTTACATTTTCAGTATGCATTTAAGAATTTGGTGTCTGGTGATACAGGGTGAGCAGAGTTAACACAACAGACTCACTCTGCAGGTTACTGTAGGTTTCTCACACCTCAGAGCAACAAGTTACTTTTTTCCAGTTTCTGCTTGCATTACAGGTGGTTAATATCCAAACTGAGAAATGTCACATAATAGTTTGGAACTCATGTGCAATTAACACTCATCAACTATAGGTATCACCCAAGAAAACAAAGCTGAAATCTTATGAATTACAGCACGGGTCGGCAACCTTTTTGATATGAAGTGCCATTTTTAATCGTGCTCATCAATCAGCATGTCACACTAAAATCAGGACATTGAAATGAAAGCACTATACAAAATACTCAGCACGGTCTTTCTATGTCTTCTGCGCTGGCATGTTTTATCTGCTTTCTGCTGCCCAGAGCCATATATATATATATATATATATAGGATATTTATGGTAGTGACTTCCAGACAATTGGACTCAAGTCATAGGGACTCGGACTCGAGTCGACTCGAGTCGCAAATTTGACGACTTCCGACTCAACTCGGACTTGGAAGGTAAATACTTGAAACTCGACTCGGACTTGGAAGAAAATGACTCGAAACTCGACTCGGACTTGTGGCAAGATCAGCCGAGTGCACCAGCTGGGCGTACGCCTAGGTTTACACGTTACGTCCGATGTAGAACTTAAAGTTACGACTAACTTAATTTTATGACTAGTGCACCCTGTATGCGCTGCGTCTGTGTATGGAGCAGGCATAAAAGTTACACCCAAATGCGTACATGTAGCTACTCACTGACAGCTGTCTCATCTTGATCTGCGCGTGATGCGGCCGGAATCTTCTCAAAAAATATCGATCGATATGTGCTGTAAAATAGACGTTTTGAGCGCAGGACCTCCGCTCGTCGGCGGGTTTTAAGCTGATGCGTCAGAAGATCTTTCAATGTCTTCCTGACTTCGTCAACTGCCCGCAGTCTGCCATCGCATTCAGTAGGCTACTGATTGCACTTGTGATCAAACTGCTTGTGTTGGCGCTGTTAAATTGAGCTGTGAGAACGTTTCTATGCTTTGAATACAACTCTATAAGTTTGAGCTGAGTTGGAGCTGTCTGTCAGCTGTCTCTAGCTCGTCTGAGAGAAGTGTGTTGCTTGGCAACAAGCACGTATTAACATGAACGCGCACGTCCGCAGCCTGAATAATCTCTGCCTTGTCATTTTTTCTAACCTGTGACTCGACTTGACATAACCTGTGACTCAACTCGAGACTTGACTTGAAATAACATTGTGACTTGACTTGACTTGACTTGCCGACAAAAGGAAAGACTTGGGACTTGCTTGAGACTCAGGACCAATTGACTTGAGACTCGCTTGGGACTCGGATCAGAGGCACTTGGACAATTGTCTGGTGACTTCTGCCTCTGATTGGTTGCCTTCCATGGCAGCAGCAGAGCAATCTATAAGGGAGTGGCGTCTTACTAGATTGGTCTGCTGCTACCATGGAAAGCAATCAATCAGAGGCAGAGAGTGGATCATTACTGTAAATATCCTAAATAACATGCTGTGTAATTGCAAATGGTTGTTTATTAGGTAATTTGACAGGGCACTTCAAAAAATGTACACAAAAATCTGAATTTGGCACTTATTGCTACTGTGTGTTGCCGTGCGACCCTTCACGTGCCAAAGGTGGCACCTATACTGTAGGTTGCTGAACCCTGAATTACAGTATACCTTTAAAAAAGATATTGCTTTTACTTTGGTATATGACTCCCCTCATTTATTTCTTACTACTTCCATATGTTTATATAGTCTATGATTGTAAAATATGAGTGGAGTCATAGACCAAAGTAAAAGTTACAATAATAATATAAATAAAGAAATATAACTAGTTAATATATGAAACAAATGAACAGATTTATGAGGAAAGAAACTGCAAGATCTGAAGATGATCTTGAGCCCAATGAGTGCACTGGGCCCAGGTGCTCCCAATCATCCTAATGACGCTAACAGCAGGCCTGTGAAGGATAGGACCAGGACAGTGGAAAGATATTTTTTTGTTGCAATTTGTGTGACCTCATATCATATAATGCCAATACTAAGAGTACATTGATTGTATTTAGACATTTACAAAATCAATAACATCCAAATAAAAATAATCCATTTTATGTTTCAGCAGGTAAACATTACATACAAGATATAGTTTACATCATCTAGTTGCATATATAGCACTATGTTCATCATCATGCTTTATCAGTTCAAAACTTTGGACAACAACATTGCAGTACAAGTTACACATTCCATAGACCAAAAGATTCCTTTAAGGAAATAACTTATTGTGTAACACATTCGAGCTGCCTCACCTTTGTGCTTCCTGAGCAAGTCTGCTTGTAACGATGTCACATGACACTAAGTCCTCTTCTCCTTCTTTTGGTGGGAGTACTGCCACCTACTGATCTGGAGTGTAACATTAAACTCATCTTTGATCTATCAAACTATAAACACAATAGACAATGGCATGAAAGGAACCAAGTGATACTAATCTCCTCTGACTCTATTCATATATCTTCTTAATATTAAATACCAGGACTATCTAATACTTATATTCCATAATATGGCAGAAAATCAGGTACCAAAATGGTTTCCAATAGTTGGATCCAAAATTGCCATCTTCAGGCTAAATTAAATGATATAATTCCAACCTGTAAAACAAACAAAATAGTGGGTACTGAATACATTTTGCAACATATAAAACCAAAAATTACATTACATTAGAGGTTAAAAAAGGGGGGATTTGATGCGATAATCAGAATGTCATGACTCATGTGTATTATAACATTGCACCTGACCTGAAACATGTATTACTCACTAGCTGCATTTACATGCACACTTTTGATCTGATTGAAATCAATCGCTTTGAAGATTTCGGGGCAAGTGTTTACATGGGAGGTGATTAATACGATCTGGTGTTTACATGTGCGACACATTTAAATCAATGTAAAGTGAACAGCTGTGTGACATGCCCAAAAGTAATAGGTTAGAATTCTGCCAACTCTCGCATTGTCTGTGAGACTCAAGCAATTGACAGTTCTCACAGGCTATTTCTTAATAGTAGGCTAGATTTTCTTGCAGTGAAAAATAAAATACTGTAATCATACCAGCAGTGGGGCAGAGGGTGCGGCCGCCACGGGCCCACTCGTCAGGGAAGCACATCAATTTTTTATTTTATTTTGCAGGCCAGGCCACTGGGCCCGGCTGGCAACCTGTGTTTTTATTTTTCTTCTTCAGAACAAGCTTGTCTGTAAAGTGGTTTCACTGTAGTCTTTCTTGGACATAATATTACTTGGCTCAATGAGTGACAAATTGTGTTTTCGGATATAGGGGCTATCAGCTATTTTACAGTTGTGACTTAAAATGACTTTATTTAAAGAAACACTCTGCCCATTTTCAACCAGCTTTGTATCATTAGAACATCAGTAGTATATCAGAAAACTGTAAACTGTTTTGAAGTCTGTCATTTAATTTGACAGTTATTGAGTGTTAAAGTGTGGACCAGTGACATCACTGGTCCACACTAACTCAAATTAATAACTCATTAACTCAAATCAACTCAATAACTGTCAAACTAGATGAATGATGAATAGTTTGACAGTTATTGAGAGTTGATTTGTGTGTGTATTTGTGTGTGTGTGTGTGTGTGTGTGTGTGTGTATGTATGTGTGTGTGTGTGTGTGTGTGTGTGTGTGTGTGTGTGTGTGTGTGTGTGTGTGTGTGTGTGTGTGTGTATGTATGTGTACACGCGCGCGCATGGGGTCCAAGCTTCTGGGGACTTGGGAGTTAGACATCAGATATACCAAATAGTGCACATTTAGTCAGAGATTATGTGAACAAGTGCACCAAGTGACCTGGGGGTTAAATGTGACAGACACCAAATAGTGCACATTTAGTAAGACTTGATAAGTGCAAAGGCGCACCACTTTTGGCAATGTGCACTGGAGCTAGCGGCTGAATTACACCAACTAAGGTACAACCTTGCTACAGTGAACATTTAAGCTAGAATCAGGGTGTAAATGACATTTTTAAGTCAACTTGGCATCTCAGGGCTTGTGGAGCCATCTTTTAAA